>NC_091992.1:134715817-134782364 GCF_044704955.1 Pristiophorus japonicus
TTTAGGAATGAGTACTTGATGGTCAGTCGTAACACTGTGTCCCAGATTTGACTGGCTTTTGTTCAAACGCTTGACGATGAGAAGTGATTATGATGTGGGGATATAAATAATCCACGCAGCCTGCTCTATTTAAAAACCCGCCTCCTATTTTACAGAACAATCCATGCGAGTCAATTCTGAAAATCACAAATAATGAAATGAAAGCTTGCTTCCTGCCAGCTCAAAATCGCAACGGGTTTATCCTTGAGAAAGGGTTCCAATTTCTGAGATTAAGTGATTGGGCAAACATCGTGAAAAGCAGAATTAAAATCTGAAATTTATCCCAGTCAGGTCAGTTGTTGCATAAAGCAACTTCATCGAAATGTTACCGGGGGATGTTTGTTGCAGTGAGCGAAAGCCAGGAGCAGGCCGTCGATTCTTGGCCCACAAATGGGCCTCCCTCGGCCTCTGGCTCTCGCCCGCGGGGGGGAAGGGGGGGGCGATAACTGGCCGCTCAGCACGTCGCGATGGGGCGCGGAGAGCACATCGACTCCCGCCATATTCCCCGTAACGCCTCGCGACTCGAACTCCTTCGCCCGGAGATCGTGACATAATCGCCGCGCGTATCGCCCGGCCCCGAACGTAGGCCCCACCCCCTGCAGCATCGCTGGGCAAAACCACCGGGAGCTGCAGGAGGCTGGGCCGAGGGGAGTGGGTTGGGGTGGGGTGGGGTGGGGGGGGGTGGGGGGCGGGGGTGGGCCCAGCTAGGTACAATACTTCAAAAGTGGGGCTTTTTAAGATTTGTGATTCCTCTTTGGCCGCGATCGGTCAGTCCGGCACTGTACTGGAGTGTATCGTCCAGTGCGATACTGAGGGAGCGCCGCACTGTCGGAGGACAGTGCTGAGGGAGTGCTGCACTGTCGGAGGGGCAGTACTGAGGGAGCGCCGCACTGTCGGAGGACAGTGCTGAGGGAGTGCTGCACTGTCGGAGGGGCAGTACTGAGGGAGCGCCGCACTGTCGGAGGGGCGGTACTGAGGGAGCGCCGCACTGTCGGAGGACAGTGCTGAGGGAGTGCCGCACTGTCGGAGGGGCAGTACTGAGGGAGTGCCGCACTGTCGGAGGGGCAGTACTGAGGGAGTGCCGCACTGTCGGAGGGGCAGTACTGAGGGAGCGCCGCACTGTCGGAGGGGCAGTACTGAGGGAGCGCCGCACTGTCGGAGGGGCAGTACTGAGGGAGCGCCGCACTGTCGGAGGGGCGGTACTGAGGGAGTGCCGCACTGTCGGAGGGGCAGTACTGAGGGAGCGCTGCACTGTCGGAGGTGCCGTATTTTGGATGAGATGTTAAACCAAGACCCTGTCTGCTCTCTCATGTGGGTGTAAAAGATCCCACGGCACTTGTAACGTATTTGTTTCATGGGCTCTTTGCTTAAGAATCCATAGCAACACATTGCTATTAAGAACTAGTTGGTTTATTAGCAAAGGTTTAACAATCACACGACACATTACCAGTTCATCCACCAGGCTCACAACCACCTGCCCCATCGTGGATCCCCCGAACCCAAGTGGCCGGGGTCTTGTGAACATCACGTGACTGGCTGAGCCCCTCCACAGCTCCACAGCACCATGTCGAAGAAGAGCAGGGGAGTTCTCCCCGGTGTCCTGGGCCAATATTTATCCCTCAATTAGCATCACTAAAACAGATTATCTGGTCATTATCACATTGCTGTGTGTGGGAGCTTGCTGTGCGCAAATTGTCTGCTGCGTTTCCCACATTACAACAGTGATTGCACTCCAAAAGTACTTCATTGGCTGTAAAGCGCTTTGGGACGTCCGGAGGTGGTGAAAGGCGCTATAGAAATGCAAGTCCTTCTTTGTTGGTCACATTTTAAATTCACATGAATGGAAAGTGTGATTCGGGTCAGCCAGCTGCATCTCCCCCACCCCCACCCCATCCGCCCCCCCCCCCCCCGCACCCTTATCTACCCTCCACCCTCCTCTCCTCCCCACCCCCCCCATCACCACCCTATCACCCCACCTCCCCCCGCCCCCCACCCTTCCCCCACCCACCCTCTCCCCCAGCCCTGCATCCCCCTTCTCCCTCTACCCCTCCCTTCCCCCACCCCCCTCTCCCCCGCCCCCTCGCCCTCCCTCTCCCTCTCCGCCCCCCACCCCCTCTCCCTCTCCCCCCACCCCCCCGTGTGATTGAGCACCTTCAGCAGAATATGTGAGGAAAGTTAATGGCGGGAAGTTAAATGTAAGAAAAACAAACTCGAGGAATATAACAGAGCGAATCGCCCAGATTTACCTGCATCCGTGTGATATAGATCGGTTTGTTCATTATAATCCACGTCACGGTTTCATGGCAGGGTGGAGTGGTCATCGAGCCCTCGTACGTGATGAAGCTGGGGGTCTCGGGATAGAGCCCTTCAATGTTCAGTCCCTGCAGTAAATACGCATCATCTGGAGAATAAACACAAACTGTCTGAGATTACCCAATGCCAGGGGTGCCAGCTGTGCTGGGGGTTTCAGCACCTCCCAAACCCCCGGCCTCTACCGCCTCGAGGGACGAGGGCAGCGGGCGCATGGGAACACCACCACCTCCACGTTCCCCTCCCAGTCACACACCGTCCTGACTGGGAAATATATCGGCCGTTCCTTCATCGTCGCTGGGTCACAATCCTGGAACTCCCTCCCTAACAGCACTGTGGGAGCACCTTCACCACACGGACTGCAGCGGTTCAAGAAGGCGGCTCACCACCACCTTCTCACGGGGCAATTAGGGACGGGCAATAAATGCCGGCCTTGCCAGTGACGCCCACATCCCAGGAACGGATAAAAAGAAGCATGACTTCCTGCCCCACCCCCACACTCCCGCCATTGGCCCATCCTCCCCCTGCGCTGCCTTCAAACAGCCAATCAGAAAGCAGACAGACTCTGTACCCGATTGGATGAATCTCAGTGGCCAGTCGAACAGACTTTTCGCCCCTCTCTAATCCCCAATAATTTTATCGCCAATCAATGAAAGAAAAGGAGGTATTGTTTCTGGTGTTGGTGGCAGCAGGGGTCCCGGCAGATTAATGCCCCATCCCCGGGGTTTGCTCGACATTCCTGCAGGCTTGGCAACCCAACTGGGAGCGGGGCAATGGGCTACACTTGACCTGTCAGCCGGGGCTCAGGGGGCAGCACTCTCGCCTCTGGGTCTGAAGGTCATTGGTTCAAATCCCACTCCAGAGACGTGAGAACAATATCTAGGCTGACGCTCCCAGTGCAGTACTGAGGGAGTGCCGCACTGTCGGAGGGGCAGTACTGAGGGAGTGCCGCACTGTCGGAGGGGCAGTACTGAGGGAGTGCCGCACTGTCCGAGGGGCAGTACTGAGGGAGCGCTGCACTGTCGGAGGGGCAGTACTGAGGGGGCGCCGCACTGTCGGAGGGGCAGCACTGAGGGAGTGCCGCACTGTCGGAGGGGCAGTACTGAGGGAGCGCCGCACTGTCGGAGGGGCAGTACTGAGGGAGCGCCGCACTGTCGGAGGGGCAGTACTGAGGGAGCCCCGCACTGTCGGAGGGGCAGTACTGAGGGAATGCCTCACTGTCGGAGGGGCAGTACTGAGGGAGCGCCGCACTGTCGGAGAGGCAGTACTGAGGGAGCGCCGCACTGTCGGAGGGGCAGTACTGAGGGAGCGCGGCACTGTCGGAGGGGCAGTACTGAGGGAGCGCCGCACTGTCGGAGGGGCAGTACTGAGAGAGTGCCGCACTGTCGGAGGCGCAGTACTGAGGGAGTGCCGCACTGTCGGAGGGGCAGTACTGAGGGAGTGCCGCACTGTCGGAGGGGCAGTACTGAGGGAGTGCCGCACTGTCGGAGGGGCAGTACTGAGGGAGCGCCGCACTGTTGGAGGGGCAGTACTGAGGGAGCCCCGCACTGTCGGAGGGGCAGTACTGAGGGAATGCCTCACTGTCGGAGGGGCAGTACTGAGGGAGCCGAGGTCCCGTCTGCTCACTCAGGTGGATGTAAAAGATCCCATGGCACTATTCGAAGAAGAGCAGGGGAGTTCTCTCCGGTGTCCTGGGGCCAATATTTATCACTAAAACAGATTGTCTGGTCATTATCACATTGCTGTGTGTGGGAGCTTGCTGTGCGCAAATTGGCTGCTGCGTTTCCCACATTACAACAGTGACTACACTCCAAAAGTACTTCATTGGCCGTAAAGCCCTTTGGAACGTCCGGTGGTTGTGAAAGGTGCTGTATAAATGCGAGTCTTTTTTGCGTACATACCTCCTACAGGTTCCTGCTCATGCCTGTTGCCGGGGAAGCACTTGGGAAGTTGGAGCGTCTGGACATCGGGCGGGAGAGCGGAGTTGGGCTCGCCATGATGCCTCCCCCCCGAGTTGAACAGCCCGGCTATGCTCGGCGGGTGGTGACCCGCTCGGGGCGTCTACGGGAGGGGAGAGCGACGGGAGGGGGAGGGGAGGGTGGACGAGAGGAGGGGGGGGGAGGGAGGGGAGGGGGAACGGAGGGGGCGGGAGTGGGAGGGGGACAGGGACGGGAGGGGGAAGGGAAGGGGCGGGGAGGGGGCCGAGAGGGGGATGGGATGGGGACCTCGCGGATCTCCCACCCTGAAAGGGCAGCGCCTTCAGCAGAGGAGCGGAGGAGGTTGAATGTAAAGATAATTGGAAGAATAACTTGTTGCAGGGAGAGGGCCCGGTGATGTTGAACCCTCAGGAATGTCCCTGGGGAGTGAGACAGTTCACGCAGCGGGGGGTCAGGCGATACCAATACAGTCGAAGTGCTGAGGGTTCTGATACTGAGTCTCTCGGTCCGGCCTGGTGAGCTTTCAATCGTAAACCTGCGGAATTCTCTGCCCCAGAGAGCTGTGGAGGCTGGGTCATTGAATATATTGAAGGCAGAGAGAGACAGATTTTTGAGCGATAAGGGAATAAAAGGTTATGGGGAGCGGGCGGGGAAGTGGAGCTGAGTCCATGATCAGATCAGCCATGATCGTATTGAATGGCGGAGCAGGCTCGAGGGGCCGAATGGCTGACTCCTGCTCCTATTTCTGATGTTTTTCTGACTGTGTGATTGTGGTTACACTTGGGCTCCTGCTGTGGACGTACGGCTCGCTGCCTGCCTGAACCTCTGTGTCGCCCCTGTAGCCGTGTTCTTCTCCCAGCTCCTGACCTTTCTCACGCTTTCCTTACACCCCCCGGCCCACCCCCGGCCACCCCCCCGCCCACCCAGCCCCTCCACCCCCAGCCCCTCCCCGCCCACCCAGCCCCCTCCCCCCAGTGAGCGGGACTCGGTGCGAGTTAGGACACGGGGCAGTGAGCACAGTGGGTGATGGGTGAGCGGGACTGGATGCAAGTTAGGACACGGGGCAGTAGGGTTTGGACGGGTTGTATGTATGGGGCAGCAGGATTTGGAAGGGTTGTATATACGGGGCAGTAGGGTTTGGAAGGGTTGTATATACGGGGCAGCAGGATTTGGAAGGGTTGTATATACAGGGCAGTAGGGTTTGGAAGGGTTGTATATATGGGGCAGTAGGGTTTGGAAGGGTTGTATATACGGGGCAGTAGGGTTTGGAAGGGTTGTATATATGGGGCAGCAGGATTTGGAAGGGTTGTATATTTGGGGCAGCAGGATTTGGAAGGGTTGTATATACGGGGCAGTAGGTTTTGGAAGGGTTGTATATACGGGGCAGTAGGTTTTGGAAGGGTTGTATATATGGGGCAGTAGGGTTTGGAAGGGTTGTATATACGGGGCAGTAGGGTTTGGAAGGGTTGTATATATGGGGCAGTAGGGTTTGGAAGGGTTGTATATATGGGGTAGTAGGGTTTGGAAGGGTTGTATATACGGGGCAGTAGGTTTTGGAAGGGTTGTATATATGGGGCAGTAGGGTTTGGAAGGGTTGTATATATGGGGCAGTAGGGTTTGGAAGGGTTGTATATTTGGGGCAGTAGGGTTTGGAAGGGTTGTATATACGGGGCAGCAGGATTTGGAAGGGTTGTATATACGCGGCAGTAGGGTTTGGAAGGGTTGTATATATGGGGCAGTAGGGTTTGGAAGGGTTGTATATATGGGGCAGTAGGGTTTGGAAGGGTTGTATATTTGGGGCAGTAGGGTTTGGACGGGTTGTATATACGGGGCAGCAGGATTTGGAAGGGTTGTATATACGGGGCAGTAGGGTTTGGAAGGGTTGTATATACGGGGCAGCAGGATTTGGAAGGGTTGTATATATGGGGCAGTAGGGTTTGGAAGGGTTGTATATATGGGGCAGTAGGGTTTGGAAGGGTTGTATATAAGGGGCAGTCGGGTTTGGATGAGCTGTATATATGGGGCAGTCGGGTTTGGAAGGGTTGTATATACGGGGCAGTCGGGTTTGGATGAGCTGTATATACGGGGCAGTAGGGTTTGGAAGGGTTGTATATACGGGGCAGTAGAGTTTGGAAGGGTTGTATATACGGGGCAGTAGGGTTTGGAAGGGTTGTATATACGGGGCAGTAGGGTTTGGAAGGGTTGTATATACGGGGCAGTCGGGTTTGGAAGGGTTGTATATACGGGGCAGTCGGGTTTGGAAGGGTTGTATATACGGGGCAGTCGGGTTTGGAAGGGTTGTATATATGGGGCAGTCGGGTTTGGAAGGGTTGTATATACGGGGCAGTAGGGTTTGGAAGGGTTGTATATACGGGGCAGTAGGGTTTGGAAGGGTTGTATATACGGGGCAGTCGGGTTTGGAAGGGTTGTATATACGGGGCAGTCGGGTTTGGAAGGGTTGTATATACGGGGCAGTCGGGTTTGGAAGGGTTGTATATACGGGGCAGTCGGGTTTGGAAGGGTTGTATATACGGGGCAGTAGGGTTTGGAAGGGTTGTATATACGGGGCAGTAGGGTTTGGAAGGGTTGTATATACGGGGGTTGGGAGCTGGGGGAACAGCCAGGGAACATTAACAATCTGTCGGGATTCTATGTTTATCAGTAGCTGAGTGTTGGAGAGCAGTGAGCTTCCCAACCCCAGTCTACAATTGTACAGGGGCAAGTCTGAGTGGAGTTACTGCCATCATCTGTCCCTTATTAACCCAGGCAACGGCTGACCTCCTGGGGCCCCGACACTACACTGCAATAAATAACTATTCCTACCCTGTCTGTCGGGCCTTCTCTGGAACTGTCTATTCCGCAAGCGGCCAGAGGCTGATCTGATGATTGGAGATTTTCTGCCTCAGTGCGTCTCAGAGATGTCTGAAGTACTGGCAGTCATTGAGAAATATTTCAGGAGCCGGGCTGAGTAAAAATCCTAGTTACCGTGGTAACAAACGCACATTGGGAATCACTGACACAAGAGTGTCAGACGCTGTGACAGGACCGGGATTTTTTATTTATCCGTTCCTGGGATGTGGGAGTCGCTGGCAAGGCCGGCATTTATTGCCCATCCCTAATTGCCCCTTGAGAAGGTGGTGGTGAGCCGCCTTCTTGAACCGCTGCAGTCCGTGTGGTGAAGGTGCTCCCACAGTGCTGTCCGGGAGGGAGTTCCAGGATTGTGACCCAGCGATGATGAAGGAACGGCCGATATATTTCCCAGTCGGGATGGTGTGTGACTGGGAGGGGAACGTGGAGGTGGTGGTGTTCCCATGCACCTGCTGTCCTTGTCCTTCTAGGTGGTAGAGGTCGCGGGTTTGGGAAGTGCTGCTGAAGAAGCCTTGGCGAGTTGCTGCAGTGCATCTTGTAGATGGTACACACTGCAGCCACGGTGCGCCGGTGGTGGAGGGAGTGAGTGTTGAAGGTGGGGGATGGGGTGCTGTAATGGTGTGTGGGTCTCTAACAGTATTGGGGCTGTTAGAGTGCAGAGACAGGCGATGTTACCGCGATGGAGATGATATGGCTCAGGGTCAAACAGGACGCAGAGGTTGGGAACAGTGTGGTTCAGCCTCAGACAGGGGCCAGGGAGAGGGATGGAGTCGGTGGCAAGGGAACGGAGTTCGTGGCGGGGAGCGGAGACAGTGGCTTCAGTCTTCCCAATATTTTTGCAGGAATTTTCTGCTCATCCAGATTGCACAGTCGGTCCATCCATCATCTATCTGTCTATTTATTTCAGGTCTAACCATATCCTCGAGCTGGTAGCCTGTGGATTGAGGCCGAGTCACAGAGTGAGCAGCATATCTTGAGTGCTATAAATAAGGAGAAGGAGGCCTGACAGAGGGTCCTTAGGCTCAGGGGGTTCCTGGGTTCAAGGGTCTCTGGGTTCAAGGGTCTCTGGGCTGACAGGGGTCTCTGGGCTAACAGGGGGTCGCTGGGCTCAGAGGGCTTCTGGGCTCAGGGGGTCTCTGGGTTCAAGGGGTCTCTGGGCTGACAGGGCTCCCTGGGTTCAAGGGTCTCTGGGTTCAAGGGTCTCTGGGCTGACAGGGGTCTCTGGCCTGACAAGGGATCTCTGGGCTCAGAGGGTCTCTGGGCTGACAGGGGGTCTCTGGGCTCAGAGGGTCTCTGGGCTCAAGGGTCTCTGGGCTCAGGGGGCCTCTGGGCCGACAGTGCACCCTGGATTCAAGGGTTTCTGGGCCGACAGGGGGACCCTGGCCTGCACTATGGGCCCCACTGGCCCAGCACTAAAGTATCTGACCTCGACATGGGACCACCGATGTACACTCGGTTGGTACCGCCCGGCGCGGTGGTCTACGTACTTTTGTAGGTGATCCTGGTGATGGTGTCCCTGTTCAACATTCGGTTTAAGAACGGGTTTGCCGTGTCCGACACCTGCAACACAGGAAACAAAGAGTCACACCACGGTTGATCTTTGACAGGGAGCCCCTTTCCTCAATGTCTCCCACACATGAGACACGTTCTCTAACTCTTGGTCGTTGCACAGGGAAAGCAGGGACACAGGGATCGCTGGACAAATGACCAGGGTCCACCTCGGCCACCTTCCAACATCCTGGTAGTCCCACCGTACAACGACAATGGAGCTGTTGACCAATCACAGCCATCAATCTCTATCCAACCATGGAGCTGTTGACCAATCACAGCCATCAATCTCGATCCAACCATGAAGCTGTTGACCAATCACAGCCATCAATCTCTATCCAACCATGGAGCTGTTGACCAATCACAGCCATCAATCTCTATCCAACCATGGAGCTGTTGACCAACCACAGCCATCAATCTCTATCCAACCATGGAGCTGTTGACCAATCACAGCCATCAATCTCTATCCAACCATGGAGCTGTTGACCAATCACAGCCATCAATCTCTATCCAACCATGGAGCTGTTGACCAATCACAGCCATCAATCTCTATCCAACCATGGAGCTATTGACCAATCACAACCATCAATCTCGATCAGTGAGCCGACACTGACCCAGACACGGTGAGGAAAACCCCAATGGGGGAGAGCTTTAGGAACCCGAGGTCCAAGGTCACTGCTTCCTCCTGAGCTCGCTGCACCCCCTCCTACGTCACAGCTCACATCACTCACATACTGCAGCACAAAATGTGATTGGCCAGTAAAGTCTGACCCAGTCAGTTAGTTCCATGACTGACCTTTATAAATATGGACACCACAACCAGACCGTTTGGACTCTTTGAGGCCTCTGTGACGTTGGAGTACAGCTCGTGATTGTAGTGTATCAACTGAACCTGCAACAAAGAGCACACAAGCTGCATTAATATCGTCCGATCATCTGCTAATCTGTCCACAATATCCATAGAGTTAGATTTCCCCAATTTTCTGCCCTTTTGTCCTGAAGGTGTTGCCTGGAGTGCGATTCAACCATCTCCGGGCGTCCATTGTGTGTGTGTCTGGACAGTGAGATCAGAAGGTTGTCTCACCCTGGAGGACAGGACAACCGCTCCTGATCATATCCAATAATCACGCAGCTTAAACATTCACTCCCTCCACCACCGGCGCCCCCTGGCTGCAGTGTGCACCATCTACAAGATGCACTGCAGCAACTCGCCAAGGCTTCTTCAGCAGCACCTCCCAAACCCACGACCTCTACCACCTAGAAGAACAAGGGCAGCAGGTGCATGGGAACAACACCACCTCCACGTTCCCCTCCCAGTCACACACCATCCCGACTTGGAAATATATCGGCCGTTCCTTCATCATCGCTGGGTCACAATCCTGGAACTCCCTCCCTAACAGCACTGTGGGAGCACCTTCACCACACGGACTGCAGCGGTTCAAGAAGGCGGCTCACCACCACCTTCTCAAGGGGCAATTAGGGATGGGCAATAAATGCCGGCCTGGCCAGCGACGCCCACATCCCTCGCAGAGAGCAGCCGAGGGGAGGAGCTGGCTGGCTCGGATTTTCCGTGGCGTCCCTAGCCCGGGACTGCTGAGCACATTGTCGGCCCCGACAGCCAGCCCAGGTTCACCCGTGGGGGTTGGAACCCACGCCCTACCTCCCTCTGTGCCTCAGTGCCACACTGACTGAAACACTCGCGAATCATCCCGAGACTCTGGTGGCCAAAGTGCACCTCGTTATAGCCCTGTCAGTGCCTCCGGGGGCATTACTATCTCCTGAGAAATTGCCCCGGGGGTTTGGGGTGGCACTGTCCCAGCACCGGCTCGCCCCATGGTTATCGCCCCCCCCGGGCCGGCGCTCAACCAGCGATAACACCATCGCCGTGCACACTGGCCCCTCCCCACCCGACCCCTCACCGTCCCGCGCCGACCTCTCTCCGCCCCCCGCTGACCCCCCACCGCCCCCGGCCCCTCACTGCCCCCCCGACCCCTCTCCACCCTGACCCCTCGCCCCCACCATGACCCCTCACCCCCCGCCCCGACCCCTCACTGCCCCACCCTGACCCCTTACTGCATCGCCCCGCGCTGACCCCTCACCCCCCACCCCGACCCCTCACCCTCCACCCCGACCCCTCACTGCCCCACCCTGACCCCTTACTGCATCGCCCCGCGCTGACCCCTCACCCCCCACCCCGACCCCTCACCCTCCGCCCCGACCCCTCACTGCCCCACCCTGACCCCTTACTGCATCGCCCCGCGCTGACCCCTCACCCCCCACCCCGACCCCTCACCCTCCGCCCCGACCCCTCACTGCCCCACCCTGACCCCTTACTGCATCGCCCCGCGCTGACCCCTCACCCCCCACCCCGACCCCTCACCCTCCGCCCCGACCCCTCACTGCCCCACCCTGACCCCTCGCCCCCCACCACGACCCCTCACCCTCCGCCCCGACTCCTCACTGCCCCACCCTGACCCCTTACTGCATCGCCCCGCGCTGACCCCTCACCCCCCACCCCGACCCCTCACCCTCCGCCCCGACCCCTCACTGCCCCACCCTGACCCCTCGCCCCCCACCACGACCCCTCACCCTCCGCCCCGACTCCTCACTGCCCCACCCTGACTCCTCGCCCCCCCCACCACGACCCCTCACTGCCCCACCCTGACCCCTTACTGCATCGCCCCGCGCTGACCCCTGACCCCCTGCCCCAACCCCTCACCGCCCCTCGGTGATGACATGGTGTGGGTCTGGAACTCACTGAGGGCAGAAACCCTCACCACATTTAAACAGTACTTGGATGTGCACCTGAAGTGCCGTAACCTACTGGGCTACGGACCGAGAGCGGGTAAGTGGGATTAGGCTGGGTAGCTCTTGGTCGGCCGGTACGGACACGATGGGCCGAATGGCCTATTTGGTGCCGTAACTGTCTCTGATTGTAAGAGTGAGACCCTGCTCCCCTGCCCTTTCCCCAGACAGCCTCACATTATCACCCTTGCTCAGTTTCCCCGTGCAATGCCTCCTCAGCCACAATCCCACATTCATTCCGAGACCCACTCCACCTCAACGCGCTGTCGCTATCGAGCTGCTCAGAGGGGCACGAGACCCAAACTCAAAAGGCCAAAGGTCTTCCCACAGTCCTTGTATTCTGATATAAACATGGCTTGTGTCTCGCGGCAGCACCCCGCCATTCCTCCCACTAACAGCACGTCCCACTGGGACTCTCGACCTTTCAAAAGTGGGACACTCGCTGATCCATTTCATTTTTTGATAAACTAACAGAACCAACAAAGAGCAGCAAAAATGTCAAAACCCAGCGATGAAAACCCTCTTCGCAGCTTTGACAGTGAGCCGAGAGCTGGCAGACCTTCACAAACGCCTATTGTGTTGGATTTCTTTGTAAAGGTCTCCTAAAAATTTAATGAGACTGTTGGGTAAAGAGCAGTGAGTGACCGATGCCTCGTTAGTCAGCAGGCTGCCACGGCGTGAACTTTGAGGAGCGGAATGAAGAGTGTCCAGCTGACATTTGCAGATGCTCGGGAAGGGTTTTTCTGCGCTTACAGACAGGGTGAAGTCACCAGTGAGGCTGAGGCTTCGCTGTGAGAGGGGGAGGAGGTGTTGGGGGAAGGTGTGAATCGCCAGGGATCCTGCACTGAACGCACACCCTTCAACAACACAACCACAAACCCCAAACAGGCTCGGCTCACCCAACAGAGCGTTTCACAAAAATCACCAGATAAATGTGCCTGAGCTGTCCGTGCCTGTGCGTCCAGAGAAAGAGCCCACACTCACCCCATCACCCCATCACCCCATCACCCCATCCCTGGGGATTGTGACCCAACCCCCCACCCCATCCCATCCCCGGGGCAACGCTGGCTTTACACGCACTGGATTGTACTCCCCAGGGAGGTGAACACAGAGGAATATTGGGGGGGGGGGGTAAATCGGGGAGGGGGAGGGGGTATATCGGCGGGGGGTGGGGAGGGTTATATCAGGGGAGGGGTAAATTGGGTCAGTTTCCCCAGGGCGGGTTTGGTTAGCGACGTCGGCATGGGGCGGTGAGGGGTCGGGGGGTGAGTGGTCGGGTTGGTGGGGGGTCGAGGCGGTGAGGGGTCGGGGGGATGAGGGGTCGGGAGGTGAGGGGTCAGGGCGGTGGGGGGTCAGGGCGGTGGGGGGTCGGGGCGGTGAGGGGTCAGGGGTAAGGGGTCGGGGGTGTGAGGGGTTGGTGAGAGGTCGGGGCAGTGAGGGGTCGGGGCGGTGAGGCGTCAGGGGGTGAGGGGTCGGGGCGGTGAGGAGTCGGGGGGTGAGGGGTCGGGGCGGTGGAGGGTCGGGGCGGTGAGGGGTCGGGGGGTGAGGGGTCGGGGGGGTGAGGGGTCGGGGCGGTGGAGGGTCGGGGCGGTGAGGGGTCGGGGGGTGAGGGGTCGGAGCGGTGAGGGGTCGGGGCGGTGAGGGGTCGAGGGTGAGAGGTCGGTGGGGTGAGGGGTCGATGAGGGGTCGGGGCGGTGAGGGGTCGGGGCGGTGAGGGATCGGGGGGTGAGGGGTCGGGTGGTGAGGGGTTGGGGGTGAGGGGTTGGGGGGTGAGGGGTCGGGGCGGTGAGGGGTCGGTGGGTAAGGGGTCGGTGAGGGGTCGGGACGGTGAGGGGTCGGGGGGGTGAGGGGTCGGGGGGTGAGGGGTCTGGGCGGTGGGGGGTCGGGGCGGTGGGGAGGTCGGGGCAGTGAGGGGTCAGGGGGTGAGGGGTCGGGGGTGTGAGGGGTCGGTGAGGGGTCGGGGCGGTGAGGGGTCGGGGCAGTGAGGGGTCGCTGAGGGGTCGGGGCGTTGAGGGGTCGGGGGGTGAGGGGTCGGGGGGGGGGTGAGGGGTCGGGGCGGTGAGGGGTCGGGGGGTGAGGGGTCGGGGCGGTGAGGGGTCGGGGGGTGAGTGGGCGGAGAGGGGTCGGGGCGGTGGGAGGTCGTGGCGGTGAGGGGTCGGGGTTGAGGGGTCGGGGCGGTGAGGGGTCGGGGTGGTGAGGGGTCGGGGGATGAGGGGTCGGAGGGGTGAGAGGTCGGAGCGGTGGGGGAGTCGGGGCGGTGGGGGGTCCGGGGGTGAGGTGTCGGGGGGGAGGGGTCGGTGAGGGGTCGGGTCGGTGAGGGGTCGGGGGGTGAGGGGTCGGGGTGGTGAGGGGTCGTGGCGGTGAGGGGTTGGGGGGTGAGGGGTCGGGGTGGTGGGGGGTCGGGGCGGTGAGGGGTCGGGGGTGAGGGGTCGGGAGGGTGAGGGGTCGGTGAGGGGTCGGGGCAGTGAGGGGTCGGGGGGTGAGGGGTCGGGGCGGTGGGGGGTCGGGGCGGTGAGGGGTCGGGGGGGTGAGGGGTCGGGGCGGTGAGGGGTCGGGGCGGTGAGGCGTCAGGGGGTGAGGGGTCGGGGCGGTGAGGAGTCGGGGTGTGAGGGGTCGGGAGGGTGAGGGGTCGGGGCGGTGGAGGGTCGGGGCGGTGAGGGGTCGGGGGGTGAGGGGTCGGAGCGGTGAGGGGTCGGGGCGGTGAGGGGTCGGGGGTGAGAGGTCGGTGGGGTGAGGGGTCAGGGCGATGGGGGGTCGGGGCGGTGAGGGGTCGGGGGGTGAGGGGTCTGGGGGGTGAGGGGTCGATGAGGGGTCGGGGCGGTGAGGGGTCGGGGCGGTGAGGGGTCGGGGGGTGAGGGGTCGGGGCGGTGAGGGGTCGGGGCGGTGAGGGGTCGGGGGTGAGGGGTCGGGGTGGTGAGGGGTCGTGGCGGTGAGGGGTCGGGGGGTGAGGGGTCGGGCTGGTGGGGGGTCGGGGCGGTGGGGACGTCGGGGCGGTGAGGGGTCGGGGGGTGAGGGGTCGGGGGTGTGAGGGGTCAGGGCAGTGAGGGGTCGCTGAGGGGTCGGGGCGGTGAGGGGTCGGGGGGGTGAGGGGTCGGGGCGGTGAGGGATCGGGGGGTGAGGGGGCGGGGAGGGGTCGGGGCGGTGGGGGGTCGGGGCGGTGAGGGGTCGGGGGTGAGGGGTCGGGGTGGTGAGGGGTCGGGGCGGTGAGGGGTCGGGGGGTGACGGGTCGGAGGGGTGAGAGGTCGGGGCGGTGGGGGGGTCGGGGCGGTGGGGGGTCGGGGTGGTGAGGGGTCGGAGGGTGAGGTGTCGGGGGGGAGGGGTCGGTGAGGGGTCGGGGCGGTGAGGGGTCGGGGGTGAGGGGTCGGTGTGGTGAGGGGTCGTGGCGGTGAGGGGTCGGGGGTGAGGGGTCGGGAGGGTGAGGGGTCGGTGAGGGGTCGGGGCGGTGAGGGGTCGGGCGGTGAGGGGTCGGGGCGGTGGGGGGTCGGGAGGTGAGGGGTCGGGAGGTGAGGGGTCGGGGTGGTGAGGGGTCGGGGGGGGTGAGGGGTCGGGGCGGTGGGGGGTCGGGGCGGTGGGGGGTCGGGGCGGTGAGGGGTCGGTGGTGAGGGGTCGGTGAGGTGAGGGGTCAGGTCGGTGAGGGGTCGGGGAGGTGAGGGGTCGGGGCGGTGAGGGGTCGGGGCGGTGAGGGGTCGGGGGTGAGGGCTCGTGGCGGTGAGGGGTCGGGGCGGTGCGGGGTTGGGGGGTGAGGGGTCGGGGGGTGAGGGGTCGGGGGTGAGGGGTCAGTGAGGGGTTGGGGGTGAGGGGTCGGGGATGAGGGGTCGGTGAGGTGAGGGGTCAGGTCGGTGAGGGGTCGGGGAGGTGAGGAGTCGGGGGGTGAGGGGTCGGGGCGGGGTGATAACTGTGGGGTGCGGCACTGCCGGGGCAGCACCTCCCAAACCTCTGGGGCAATTTCCCGGGAGCGGGTCAGTGCCATCCCCTCCCTGGGCTCCCCAGGGGCACCAATGGGACTATAAGCAGCAGTTTGTGCCCCGTAGCTTTGCGTCGTGTCCCACTGTGCTGCTTGCGATGGGACATTGTGCACTGCCCTATCTCACACCCTGCACGATCCCAGGACCCTTTGTCCCAGGACTCAATTGCCGACTCGCCTCGCAGAAACATGTCTGATAACTCACTCCTCTCAGGCTGGGAACAGCCTGATTGTTATTTGACAAACACATCTGATTTAGTGATTGCGAAGCAGCTCGGACATTACAGAATGGAAATACATGCCAGCAGTCCGCGACTCGCTCCGTCAGTGCTTCACTGACAGTGTTACAGGGACAGGAGTGTCACAGCAAACTGGCAGGGGTGGGATCACTGAGCCCGACAGAGCGAGGAGCTAACTGAGTGTGTGCCGTGGATGGACAGGATCTGCGAGTGCTCCTGTTTAACAATGCTGTGTTGACTGTTGTTACTTTGGCTCCTGCGCAGTTGTTAGCCTCAGTAATGTTTCCCGCCACTTCCTCTGACAACATCAGTAATAGTCACTGTCCGGGATAAAACCCGCACACGATCAGCACAAGCACGCACCCTCACTGCACCAGCGCACTCTGCAATCTCCCCCAGCCTTACAAACCCCCTCTTCAATCCCAATCACAGCTTGCATTTCTACATGATGTCTCAATGTGCTTTACAGCCAATGAAGTACTTTTGGAGTGTAGTCACTGTTGTAATGTAGGAAATATAGCAGCCTTATCAACAAGAGCAGGCGTCGACGACGAGGTCCAACACTGCCTCCAGTGCGCCAGTGCAGCCTTCGGTCGCCTGAGGAAGAGAGTGTTTGAAGACCAGGCCCTCAAATCCACCACCAAGCTCATGGTCTACAGGGCTGTAATGATACCCGCCCTCCTGTATGGCTCAGAGACATGGACCATGTACAGTAGACACCTCAAGTCGCTGGAGAAATACCACCAACGCTGTCTCCACAAGATCCTACAAATCCCCTGGGAGGACAGACGCACCAACGTCAGTGTCCTCGACCAGGCCCAACATCCCCAGCATCGAAGCACTGACCACACTTGATCAGCTCCGCTGGGCAGGGCCACATTGTCCGCATGCCCCAGACACGAGACTCCCAAAGCAAGCGCTCTACTCGGAACTCCTTCACGGCCAACGAGCCAAAGGTGGGCAGAGGAAACGTTACAAGGGACACCCTCAAAGCCTCCCTGATAAAGTGCAACATCCCCACCGACACCTGGGAGTCCCCGGCCAAAGACCAGTCCGCCCTAAGTGCAGGAAGTGAATTGGAGAGGGTGCTATGCATTTCGAGTCTCGTCGCCGAGAGCATGCAGAAACCAAGCGCAGGCAGCGGAAGGAGTGTGCGGCAAACCAGTCCCACCCTCCCTTTCCTCAACCTCTGCCTGTCCCACCTGTGACAGAGTCTGTAATTCCGTATTGGACTGTTCAGCCGCCCAAGGACTCATTTTAAGTGTGGAAGCAAGTCTTCCTCGATTCTGAGGGACTGCCTGTGATGATGATAGCAGCCAATTTGCGCACAGCAAGCTCCCACAAACAGCAATGTGATAATGACCAGATATTCTGTTTTTAGTGATGTTAATTGAGGGATAAATATTGGATACCAGGGAGAACTCCCCCTGCTCTTCTTCGAAATAGTGTCATGGGATCTTTTACGCCCACCACAGTCGGGGCCCCGGTTTAACGTGTCACCTGAAAGATGGTCCCTCCGACAGTGCGGCGCTCCCTCAGTACTGCCCCTCCGACAGTGCGGCACTCCCTCAGTACTGCCCCTCCGACAGTGCGGCACTCCCTCAGTACTGCCCCTCCCACAGTGCGCCGCTCCTTCAGTACTGCCCCTCCCACAGTGCGGCACTGCCTCAGTACTGCCCCTCCGACAGTGCGGCACTCCCTCAGTACTGCCGCTCCGACAGTGCGGCACTCCCTCAGTACTGCCGCTCCGACAGTGCGGCACTCCCTCAGTACTGCCCCTCCGACAGTGCGGCACTCCCTCAGTACTGCCCCTCCAACAGTGCGGCGCTCTCTCAGTACTGCCGCTCCGACAGTGCAGCACTCCCTCAGTACTGCCGCTCCGACAGTGCGGCACTCCCTCAGTACTGCCCCTCCGACAGTGCAGCACTCCCTCAGTACTGCCCCTCCGACAGTGCAGCGCTCCCTCAGTACTGCCGCTCCGACAGTGCGGCGCTCCCTCAGTACTGCACTGGGAGTGTCAGTCTAGATTATATGCTCGAGTCCCTGGAGTGGGACTTTAACCCACAACCTTCTGACTCAGAGGCGAGGGTGCTGCCCACTGAGCCACGGCTGACACTGACTGGGGGTCGCGAACCCCTTGGGATCTGCGTGGGTCAGCACCTGTAGCGGGGGAGCATTGAATCGAAGGGCCCCGCTGCCCCTTTGAGGCAGCGTTACAAGCCTGGCAGGGGCAGGCCGACTTTACAACAGGAACCGGTAACTATGCCAACCATCACCGATCTCAACAACCCTGACAGGACCCCGATACGGACTATTAACATAATTAATGGTAATTTATTCAGAGGCAATCTTTTTGTTTAAATTCTTCTTTTAACTGTCCCGTAACCATCGGATAATAAATGCTGCTTGTATTAACGGAACTACTAGCTGGGTAATTTAAACCTGCTGACACAGCCAGCATGTCAAAAGCAAAACGAAGAAGTATGGGAGTTTATACTGGCGAATATCAATAATGTAGAATAAGCCATTATCCGAGTTGGCTGGGTTAATTAATCCATATATTTACTTGTCACCCACAGTGCCTTTCTCCGACAGGAAGAGTAGAGGCAGTTGATATCCTGGCTCTGTAAATGACTACAGGCCGATCCAGGGCACCGATTCTCACCCTGTGTCTCGCTTCCGTCGCAAACATCCGCGTTCTACAACAACAACTTGCATTTATACAGCGCCTAGGACGTCCCAAGGCGTTTGACAGGAGTATTATCACACAAAGTTTGACACCAAACCGCATAATTATACCTGGGAGAACTCCCCTAACGTCTCCTATTGCAGCTCTGTGTCCAATCATGTTTGCTAATCGCCCCCTGTGAAACGCCTTGTGTTAAAGGCGCTATATAATTAAGAAAGGGAAGATAGATTATGAAAGTAAACGAGCATAAAATATAAAAACCGATAGCAAGAGTTTCTATCGGTATATAAAAAGGAAAAGAGCGGCTAAAGTAAATGTTGGTCCCTTGGAGGACGAGACCAGGGAATTAGTAATGGGGAACATGGAGATGGCAGAAACTCTGAACAAATATTTTGTATCAGTCTTTACGGTAGAGGACACCAACAATATTCCAACAGTGGATAGTCTAGGGCTATGGGGGGGAGGAACTTAACACAATCACAATGACTAAGGAGGTGGTACTCAGTAAGATAATGGGACTAAAGGCAGATAAATTCCCTGGACCTGATGGCTTGCATCCTAGGGTCTCGAGAAGTAGCGGCAGGGATTGTGGATGCATTGGTTGTAATTTACCAAAATTCCCTGGATTCTGGGGAGGTCCCAGCGGATTGGAAAACTGCAAATGTAACGCCCCTATTTAAAAAGGAGGCAGACAAAAAGCAGGAAACTATAGACCAGTTAGCCTAACATCTGTGGTTGGGAAAATGTTGGAGTCCATTATTAAAGAAGCAGTAGCAGGACATTTGGAAAAGCAAAATTCGATCAGGCAGAGTCAGCATGGATTTACGAAGGGGAAGTCATGTTTGACAAATTTGCTGGAGTTCTTTGAGGATGTAACGAACAGGGTGGATAAAGGGGAACCAGTGGATGTGGTGTATTTGGACTTCCAGAAGGCATTTGACAATGTGCCACATAAAAGGTTACTGCACAAGATAAAAGTTCACGGGGTTGGGGTAATATATTAGCATGGATAGAGGATTGGCTAACTAACAGAAAACAGAGAGTCGGGATAAATGGTTCATTCTCGGGTTGGTAACCAGTAACTAGTGGAGTGCCGCAGGGATCAGTGCTGGGACCCCAACTATTTACAATGTATACTAACGACTTGGCAGAAGGGACTGAGTGTAACGTGGCCAAGTTTGCTGACGATACAAAGATGAGAGGAAAAGCAATGTGTGAGGAAGACACACAAAATCTGCAAAAGAACAGAGACAGGCTAAGTGAGTGGGCAAAAATTTGGCAGATTGAGTATAATGTTGGAAAGTGTGAGGTTATGCACTTTGGAAGAAAAAAAAATCAAAGAGCAAGTTATTATTTAAATGGAGAAAGATTGCAAAGTGCCGCAGTACAGTGGGACCTGGGGGTACTTGTGCATGAAACACAAAAGGATAGTATGCAGGTACAGCAGGTGATCAGGAAGGCCAATGGTATCTTGGCCTTTATTGCAAAGGGGATGGAGTATAAAAGCAGGGAAGTCTTGCTACAGTTATACAGGGTATTGGTGAGGTCACACCTGGAATACTACGTGCAGTTTTGGTTTCCATATTTACGAAAGGATATACTTGCTTTGGAGGCAGTTCAGAGAAGGGGTTCACCAGGTTGATTCCAGGGATGAGGAAGTTGACTTATGAGGAAAGGTTGAGTAGATTGAGCCTCTACTCATTGGAATTCAGAAGAATGAGACGTGATCTTATCGAAACATATAAGATTATGAGGGTGCTTGACAAGGTGGGTGCAGAGAGGATGTTTCCACTGATGGGGGGAGACTAGAACTAGAGGGCATGATCTTAGAATAAGGGGCCGCCCATTTAAAACCGAGATGAGGAGAACTTACTTCTCTCAGAGGGTTGTAAATCTGTGGAATTCGCTGCCTCAGAGAGCTGTGGAAGCTGGGATACTGAATAAATTTAAGACAGAAATAGACAGTTTCCTAAATGATAAGGGGTTATGGGGAGCGGACGGGGAAGTGGAGCTGAGTCCAGGATCAGATCAGCCATGATCTTATTCAATGACGGAGCAGGCTCGAGGGGCCACGTGGCCTACTCCTGTTCCTATTTCTTATGTTCTTATAAATACAAGTTGTTGTTGTTGAGATATTGGGGCAGGTGACCAAAAGTTTGGTCAAAGAGTTGGTTTAAGGAGCCTCTTAAAGGAGGAGAGAGAGGCGGAGAGGTTTAGGGAGGGAATTCCAGAGCTTGGGGCCCATGCAGCTGAAGGCACGGCCACCGATGGTGGAGCGATGGAAACTGAGGATGCTCAAGAGGTCAGAATTTGAGGAGTACAGAGATCTTGGGGGGTTGTAGGGCTGGTGGAGGTTAGAGAGATCTCAGAGGGTTGTGGGGCTGGAGGAGGTTAGAGAGATCTCGGGGGTTGTGGGGCTGGAGGAGGTTAGAGAGATCTCAGAGGGTTGTGGGGCTGGAGGAGGTTAGAGAGATCTCGGGGGTTGTGGGGCTGGAGGAGGTTAGAGAGATCTCGGGGGGTTGTAGGGCTGGAGGAGATTACAGAGATCTTGGAGGGTTGTGGGGCTGGAGGAGGTTAGAGAGATCTCGGGGGGTTGTAGGGCTGGAGGAGGTTAGAAAGATCTCAGAGGGTTGTGGGGCTGGAGGAGATTACAGAGATCTCGGAGGGTTGTGGGGCTGGAGGAGATTACAGAGATCTTGGAGGGTTGTGGGGCTGGAGGAGATTACAGAGATCTCGGGGGGTTGTAGGGCTGGTGGAGGTTAGAGAGATCTCAGAGGGTTGTGGGGCTGGAGGAGGTTAGAGAGATCTCGGGGGTTGTGGGGCTGAAGGAGGTTAGAGAGATCTCGGGGGGTTGTAGGGCTGGAGGAGGTTAGAGAGATCTCGGGGGTTGTGGGGCTGGAGGAGATTACAGAGATCTCGGGGGGTTGTGGGGCTGGAGGAGGTTAGAGAGATCTCAGCGGGTTGTAGGGCTGGAGGAGGTTAGAGAGATCTCGGGGGGGTGTAGGGCTGGAGGAGGTTAGAGAGATCTCGGGGGGTTGTAGGGCTGGAGGAGGTTAGAAAGATCTCAGAGGGTTGTGGGACTGGAGGAGATTACAGAGATCTCGGAGGGTTGTAGGGCTGGAGGAGATTACAGAGATAGGGAGGTGAATGTGGCCTACTCGCAGTTCAAGAAGGTGGCTCACCACCACCTTCTCACGGGCCATGAGGGGTAGGCAATAAATGCCGGCCTTGCCAGCGACGCCTGCATCCCCGAATCCACAGTTAAATAAAAAAGCCTCTCCCTTATTCCAGAGACCTTGCTACATGAGAGTGTTTGGGTCACTTCCAACAGGTGGAGGGCTTTCTAATTCATGTATCGAGTTGGCGAGGGAGGAAATTCCCTCCCTATTAGCCGTCCCTTATAACCAGAGCAAATCTTCCCTCTTGGCATCAAATCCTGCATTGGGAGACGGCCCCTTGCTGTGAAATTGCACACCACAGTTTGAATAATTAAAATAGATGAATTCAATTTAATATTAGAGTTGGAATAACTGGATTTAATGATTCTCTGTTATACAGAGTGGTCTTGTTTGTTTTTCTTAACTCTGAGACACTAATAGTTGCAGCCGCTGAATGCAGAGTGGAATGTTTGAAAGGCCACATCGCTAACGGATCTCCCTTGGCATTGCTCATGTGCGTCAGTGATGCAATGCTGTCCAACATAGTGCCTTGTCCTGTAGAACATCTACCGTTCTGCTCTGCGGCATCAAAAGAGGGAGTCAATGGCTCAGTGGGTTCAAGTCCCACTCCAGGAACTTGAGCACAAAATCCAGGCCGACACTCCCATTGCGGTACTGAGGGAGTGCCGCACTGTCGGAGGGGCAGTACCGAGGGAGCGCCGCATTGTCGGAAGGGCAGTACTGAGGGAGCGCCGCACTGTCGGAGGGGCAGCACTGAGGGAGCGTTGCACTGTCGGGGGGCAGTACTGAGGGAGTGCCGCATTGTCGGAGGGGCAGCACTGAGGGAGCGCCGCACTGTCGGAGGGGCAGTACTGAGGGAGAGCCGCACTGTCGGAGGGGCAGTACTGAGGGAGCGCCGCACTGTCGGAGGGGCAGTACTGAGGGAGCGCCGCACTGTCGGAGGGGCAGTACTGAGGGAGCGCCGCACTGTCGGAGGGGCAGTACTGAGGGAGCGCCCCACTGTCGGGGGGCAGTACTGAGGGAGTGCCGCACTGTCGGAGGGGCAGCACTGAGGGAGCGTTGCACTGTCGGAGGGGCAGTACTGAGGGAGCGCCGCACTGTCGGAGGGGCAGCACTGAGGGAGCGTTGCACTGTCGGGGGGCAGTATTGAGGGAGCGCCGCACTGTCGGAGGGGCAGCACTGAGGGAGCGTTGCACTGTCGGGGGGCAGTACTGAGGGAGTGCCGCATTGTCGGAGGGGCAGTACTGAGGGAGTGCCGCACTGTCAGAGGGGCAGTACTGAGGGAGCGCCGCACTGTCGGAGGGGCAGTACTGAGGGAGTGCTGCACTGTCGGAGGGGCAATACTTAGGGAGTGCTGCACTGTCGGAGGGGCGGTACTGAGGGAGTGCCGCACTGTCGGAGGGGCAATACTTAGGGAGTGCTGCACTGTCGGAGTGGTAGTACTGAGGGAGTGCCGCACTGTTGGAGATGACAGCTTTTTGGATGAGACATTAAACCGAGGTCCCTTCTGCTCTCTCAGGTGAATGTAAAAGATCCCATGGCACTATTTTGAAGAAGAGCAGGGAGTTATCCCCGGTGTCCTGGGGCCAATATTTATCCCTCAACCAACATCACTAAAACAGATTATCTGGTCATTATCACATTGCTGTGTGTGGGAGCTTGCTGTGCGCAAATTGTCTGCTGCGTTTCCCACAATACAGCAGTGACTACACTCCAAGTTTAACAGGAAGAACCCTGAGCGTTGATATGATGGGCAAGGTAGACTTCCATCACCAGGAAATAGTGACATGTGTGTACAACAACCAGCTGCATTTATATAGCACCTTTAATGTAGTCCCAGGGTACTTCACAGGAGCAAAATCGGACAACATTTACCACAGAGAACGATTTGCATTTCTATAGCGCCTTTCACAACCACCGGACGTCTTAAAGCGCTTTACAGCCAATGAAGTACTCTTGGAGTGTATTTTTACTGAGCTACGTAAGGAGATTAGGACAGGTGACCAAAAGCTTGGTCAGTTTTCAGGAGCGCCTTAAAGGAGGAGAGAGAAGCGGAGAGGTTTAGGGAGGGAGAGTGCAAGGTTGGAGGCCGGCTTGGGATATTCGGGTCTGGAGGTAGCAAAGGCCTGGTGAGGGTTTCAGCAGCGGAGGAGCTGAGGCAGGATGGAGACAGGCGATGTTACGGAAGTGGAAACAGGCGGGATTGGTGATGGAGAGGGGAGGGGGAGGGGATTGAGAGGGGGAGGGGGAGGGGACCGGGAGGGGGAGGGGACTGACTCCCCCCTCCCCAACACCCTGCGGAGAGAACAGAGACAATAAATCAGGCTGGGTTAGTTTACACACTAATCCCGCTTGTCTCTGAGACCGATTGTCTGTCAGATAACTGTCAGCTGCCAGAAACAGCCCCATCATGGTATGTCATGTTATCTGCAGTCAGTTTGCACAGGAGATGTCAAACTACATCTCTGTCATCCCGATAAAAGCATTGTAATATGGAGCAACGCTGGTACTGTGGTTCCACACAATCAGGGAGGGATTGAACCCTGTCAATCCAGCTTACCTCTTCTGTCCTCACAGCCATTGTTTAAAGCAGGTGAGTGTGTGAGTGAATCACCTTTTAATGGTTGTAGACCTGGGGATAAATAGCGTTCTGCTTCCTGCGAAGGCTCACAATCCCGCCTCCCGCCCCCCCCAAACCCTCACTTCCTCACACCCAGCAATTCTTTTCAAACTGATAACCCACTCTAACAGTCTCCAGCTATCCACTCCTGGTCAGTGTGAGATATACGAGTATAAGAACATAAGAATTAGGAGCAGTAGCAGGCCATATGGCCCCTCGAGCCTGCTCCGCCATTTGATCAGATCATGGCCTGATCATCGACCTCAACCCCACTTTCCCGCCTGATCTCTATATCCCTCGATTCCCATACACTTCAAAAATGTATCGCTATCAGTCTTAAATATACTCAATGACTAAGCTTCCACAGCCCTCTGGGACAGAGAATTCCAAAGATTCACCCCACTCTGAGTGAGGAAGTTCCTCCTCATCTTGGTCAATGTGTGTTTCAATGAGATCACCTCTCATTCTTCTAAACTCCAGAGAGTATCGGCCCAATCTACTCAATCTCTCCTCATAGGACAACCCTCTCATCCCAGGAATCAGTCTGGTGAACCTTCGTTGTCCCGTCTCCAAGGCAAGTATATCCTTCCTTCGATAGGGAGACCCAAACTGTGCACACACTGCTCAGGGTGTGGTCTCACCAAGGCCCTGTACAGTTGTAGCAAGACTTCCCTACTCTTATACTCCAAGCCCTCTTGCAATAAAGGTCAACAGGCCATTTGCCTTCCTTATTGCTTGCTGGACCTACATGCAGCTTTTTGTGTTTCTTGTACAAGGACCCCCAGGTCTCTCTGAACACCAATATTTAAACGTTTCTCACCGTTTAAGAAAGGGGTGAGTGAGTGTTTGCATGTGTGTGGCTGTCACGGCCCCAGATGCTGATCTCCTATCACTGGTTCGGGGAGCCAGTGCGCACTCCCAGACGTTTGCTGTGTTTATCGAGACCTGGGGCTGTACCGACATAAACGTTTGAAGGCGGCAGAACAACTTCAGAAGGCCATTAAAAAAAACATATGGGATCCTGGGCTTTATAAACAGGCGTGGGGCACAGAAGGGAGGGAGTTATACCAAAGCTTTGTCCGACCTCATCCGGAGTATTGCGGCCAATTCTGTCCACACTGTGGGGAGCTTGACAAGGCCCTGGAGAGGGTGCAGAGGGAGATTGACCCGAACGGTCCTCGGGATGAGGAACTTCAGTGACGTGGATAGACTGGAGAAGCTGGGATTGTTCTCCTTGGAGCAGAGAAGGTTAAGGAGAGATTTGATCGAGGTGTTCAAAATCATGAGGGGTCTGGACAGAGTAAATAAGGAGAAATTGTTCCTAGTTGCAGTGGGTTGGTAACCAGGGGATACAGATTGAAGGTAATTGGGCAAATGACCCAGAGGGGAGATGGGGAGAATGTTTTTATGCAGCGAGTTGTGATCGGGAACGCGCTGCCTGAAAGGGCGGTGGGAGCAGATCCAATCGTAACTTTCAAACGGGAATTGGATAAATAGTTGAAAAGGGAAGATGTAATAATAGAAGGAATTGAGGGTAATATCTCCAAGTTTGCAGATCACACCAGACTGGGTGGCGGTGTGAGCTGTGAGGAGGACGCTAAGAGGCTGCAGAGCGACTTGGACAGGTTAGGTGAGTGGGCAAATGCATGGCAGACGCAGTATAATGTGGATAAACTTGAGGTTATCCACTTTGGTGGCAAAAACACGAAGGCAGAATATTATCTGAATGGCGGCAGATTAGGAAAAGGGGAGGTGCAACGAGACCTGGGTTTCATGGTAAATCAGTCATTGAAAGTTGGCATGCAGGTACAGCAGGCGGTGAAGAAGGCAAATGGTATGTTGGCCTTCATAGCTAGGGGATTTGAGTATAGGAGCAGGGAGGTCTTACTGCACAGGGCCTTGGTGAGACCGCACCTGGAATATTGTGTTCAGTTTTGGTCTCCTAATCTGAGGAAGGACGTACTTGCTATTGAGGGAGTGCAGCGAAGGTTCACCAGACTGATTCCTGGGATGGCAGGACTGACATATGAGGAGAAACTGGATCAACTGGGCCTGTAAACATTGGGGTTTAGAAGGATGAGAGGGGATCTCAAAGAAACATATAAAATTCTGACAGGATTGGACAGGTTAGAAGCAGGAAGAATGTTCCCAATGTTGGGGAAATCCAGAACCAAGGGACACAGTCTAAGGATAAGGGGTAAGCCATTTAGGACTGAGATGAGGAGAAACTTCTTCACTCAGAGAGTTGTTAACCTGTGGAATTCCCTCCCGCAGAGAGTTGTTGAGGCCAGTTCATTGGATATATTCAAGAGGGAGTTAGATTATTGCCCTTACGGCTAAAGGGATCAAGGGGTATGGAGAGAAAGCAGGAAAGGGGTACTGAGGTGAATGATCAGCCATGATCTTATTGAATGGCGGTGCAGGCCCGAAGGGCTGAATGGCCTACTCCTACACCTATGTTTCTGTTTCTATGTACCGGGCTGTGGGGAAAGGGCAGGGGGAGTGAGACTAATGGATCAATGGGCCGAACGGCCTCCTATGCTGCATCATTCTGTGATGTCTCTCATTTTTTAGTTGCATCTCTGACAGGTCTGCACAGAAACCATTTACCTTGGGCCCATCCTGTGCACCTTCACACACCGCCCCTGCCCTCGGCCTCCTGAGCTGCTGCCCACCTCCGGCAACCACAGGCAGCTGGGGCCGAGGGTGAGCCAGGGACGGACTGGGAGTCCATCGGTCAGCTCACAGCCGTCCATCCTCCCGGCCTTGTGACTGAGCTACAGATCAGTGAAGGCAGGTGGATGGCCTGTTTCCATTGGGGGAAGGGGAGGGGGGCATGGCTGGGGGGCTAGCGGAGGGGAGGGGGAGGTAAAGGGGTGTCTGAGGGAAGTAGGGTTGGGGGGGGGAAAGGGAGTGGGGGAGGAGAGGCGAGGGGGTTTCTGAGGAGGGTGTGGGGGAAGAGAAGGTGTCTGCTGGAACATTGCTACTATTAAAATGGACTGTCACACCAACAGCTCCCCCCCCCCCCGACATTACCCCGTGACTCCCCTCCCCCGACATTACCCCGTGACTCCCCTCCCCCGACATTACCCCGTGACCCCCCCCCGACATTACCCCGTGACCACCCCCCAGCATTACCCCGTGACCCCCCCTCCCCCCGACATTATCCCTGTGACCCCATCGCCCCCGACATTACCCCGTTAACCCCCCTCCCCCGACATTACCCCCTGACCCCCCTCCCCCGACATTACTCCGTGACCCCCCCTCCGCCAACATTACCCCGTGACCCCCCCTCCCCCCGACATTATCCCTGTGACCCGCCCCCGACATTACCCCGTGACCCCCCTCCCCCGACATTACCCCGTGACCCCCCCTCGCCCCGACATTACCCCGTGACCCCCCTCCCCCGACATTACCCCGTGACCCCCCCTCACCCCGACATTACCCCGTGACCCCCCCTCCGCCAACATTACCCCGTGACCCCCCCTCCCCCCGACATTATCCCTGTGACCCCCCCCCCAACATTATCCCGTGACTCCCCTCCCCCGACATTACCCCGTGACTCCCCTCCCCCGACATTACCCCGTGACCCCCCCCCAACATTACCCCGTGACCCCCCCCAACATTACCCCGTGACCCCCCCTCCCCCCAACATTACCCCGTGACCCCCCCCGCCATTACCCCCTGACCCCTCCCCCCGACATTACCCCGTTAACCCCCCTCCCCCAATATTACCCCGTTACCCCCTCCCCCGATATTACCCCGTGACCCCCCTCCCCCCAACATTACCCCGTGACCCCATCGCCCCTGACATTACCCCGTGACCCCCCTCCCCCGACATTACCCCCTGTGACCCTCCCTCCCCCGACATTACCCCTGTGACCCTCCCTCCCCCGACATTACCCCTGTGACCCCCCCTCCCCCGACATTACCCCGTGACCCCCCCTCCCCCGACATTATCCCTGTGACCCCCCCCCAACATTATCCCGTGAACCCCCTCCCCCGACATTACCCCGTGACCCCCCCTCGCCCCGACATTACCCCGTGACCCCCCCTCGCCCCGACATTACCCCGTGACCCCCCTCGCCCCGACATTACCCTGTGACCCCCTCCCCCCAACATTACCCCTATGAACCCCCCACTATTCTCACATCGGCTATTCCTGGCACCCCAATGAACGCGGTTGGCAATCGGTGCCAATTACAGCGGGCTGGTGGGGAGATTTGCACCTATTAGGGACGGGATTGACAGCAGCGAGCACCGACCGTGGAGTGTGACTTAGCCTCTCGGTCTATCTACGCAGGGAGAATGTAAATGCACGTTTACTGGAAGTGCCGCAGCAGAAAGATTAAAGCCAGCTCTTTATTCAGTTGCAAACCCTTTTGCTTTATCCTCTATCCTCACAGCATTAATTCCAACGGATGACATTCCAATCAGTTGGTGCAAAGGATCCAAGGCTGTGTGATTTCAATATAATAAGTGCGGCTTGGATAGAGAGAGAGAAAGTGTTTCTCTGGTGGGGGGAACCCAGAACAACGGGGTATAACCTAAACATCAGAGCCAGGGGTGATGTCAGGAAACACGTCTTCACACAAAGGGCAGTGGGAATCTGGCTCTCTCGCCCCCAAAAAGTGTGTAGGGGCTGGGGGGGGGGGGGGGGGGGGGGGGGGGTCAATTGAAATTTGAAGACTGATTTGGGTAGATTGTTGCTGGGTAAGGGTATTAAGGAATATGTAGCAATGGTGGGTAAATGGAGTTATAATGTCATTGAATGACGGAACAGGCTCGAGGGGCAGAATGGCCTCCTCCTGTCCCGATGTAATTTAATGGTGTATGTCTCAATGAAGTAGTCACCCCTTAACCTTTTCTCCAGATTACATTTCTCTGATCTTTCTACATTCCCCACCCTTCTCCCTCTCTCTGACCGTCTCCAATCAATATAAGACCTTCTTGGAGTTTATAGCTGAAACTGAATGCAGCTCTCCAGCTTTGATCCAACAATGCGCTGTAAATCCGCTTAGAATTGTGCTCCATTATTCTAGTTATATATATCCTAATGTTCAATTCATTTTTTAAATTGATTCACTACAATGTCTCAACCCCTGATATCCCGCTCACCCATCACCCCCTGTGCTCGCTGACCCTGTGTCCTAATTCGCACCGAGTCCCACTCACCCATCACCCCCTGTGCTCGCTGACCCCGTGTCCTAACTCTCACCCAGTCCCGCTCACCCATCACCCCCTGTGCTCACTGCCCCATGTCCTAACTCGCACCGAGTCCCACTCACCCATCACCCCCTGTGCTCGCTGACCCCGTGTCCTAACTCGCATCAAGTCCCGCTCACCCATCACCCCCTGTGCTCGCTGACCCCATGTCCTAACTCGCATCAAGTCCCGCTCACCCATCACCCCCTGTGCTCACTGCCCCGTGTCCTAACTCGCATCAAGTCCCGCTCACCCATCATTCCCTGTGCTCACTGCCCCTTGTCCTAACTCGCATCAAGTCCCACTCACCCATCACCCCCTGTGCTCACTGCCCCGTGTCCTAACTCACACTGAGTCCCGCTCACCCATCACCCCCTGTGCTCACTGCCCCGTGTCCTAACTCACACCGAGTCCCGTTCACCCATCACCCCCTGTGCTCACTGACCCCGTGTCCTAACTCGCACCCAGTCCCACTCACCCATCGCCCTCTGTGCTCACTGCCCCGTGTCCTAACTCACACCGAGTCCCGTTCACCCATCACCCCCTGTGCTCACTGACCCCGTGTCCTAACTCGCACCCAGTCCCGCTCACCCATCGCCCCCTGTGCTCACTGCCCCGTGTCCTAACTCGCACCCAGTCCCGCTTACCCATCGCCCCCTGTGCTCACTGCCCTGTGTACTAACTCGCACCAAGTCCCGCTCACCCATCACCCCATGTGCTCACTGCCCCGTGTCCTAACTGACACCAAGTCCCGCTCACCCATCACCCCCTGTGCTCACTGCCCGTGTCCTAACTCGCACCAAGTCCCGCTCATCCATCACCCCCTGTGCTCACTGCCCGTGTCCTAACTCGCACCCAGTCCCGCTCACCCATCACCCCCTGTGCTCACTGCCCGTGTCCTAACTCGCACCCAGTCCCGCTCACCCATCGCCCCCTGTGCTCACTGCCCCGTGTCCTAACTCGCACCCAGTCCCGCTTACCCATCACCCTCTGTGCTCGCTGACCTACATTGGCTCCCGGTCCAGCAACGCCTCGATTTCACAATTCTCATCCTTGTTTACAAATCCCTCCATAGCCCTCGCCCCTCCCTATCTCTGTAATCTCCTCCAGCCTCACAACCCCCCGAGATCTCTGCGCTCCTCTAATTCTGCCCTCCTGATTATAATCACTCCACCATCGGTGGCCGTGACTTCTGTTGCCTGGGCCCCAAGCTCTGGAACTCCCTCCCTAAACCTCCCCGCCTCTCTCTCCTCCTTTAGGACGCTCCTTTTCTACGGTGGATTTTGCTTTGTGCTTCAGATACTTTTACCATTTAATAGACGTGTGAGCAAAATGAAAGCCCGTGGGATTGGGGCAGTGACAGCGTGGAGACAGAATGGCTCAGGGGCAGGAAGCAGAGTATCTGTGAGCAGCTGCTTTACAGACCGGAGGGAGGGACACACTGGGGTCCCCCAGGGCTCGGTACCGGGATCACTGATCTTTTCGATATATGTTAATGAGCTGGACTTGGGTACACAGGGTATTATTTCAAAGTTTGCAGATGAGAAAACCTGGAAATGTAGTGAACAGTGCGGGGGACAGTAACAGGCTTCAGGACACAGGCAGACAGTGAAATGGGCAGCACATGGCAGGTGACATTTAACACAGAGAGGTGTGAGCTGATACAGACTAAATGGATCGACTAGGCCTGTATTCACTGGAGTTTAGAAGGATGAGAAGGGATCTCCTGGAAACATATAAAATTCTGACGGGTTTAGACAGGTTAGATGCTGGAAGAATGTTCCCGATGTTGGGGAAGTCCAGAACCAGGGGTCACAGTCTAAGGAGAAGGGATAGGCCATTTAGGACCGAGATAAGGAGAAACTTCTTCACCCAGAGAATTGTGAACCTGTGGAATTCCCTGCCGCAGAGAGTCGTTGATGCCAGTTCATTGGATATATTCAAGAGGGAGTTAGATGTGGCCCTTACGGCTAAAGGGATCAAGGGGTATGGAGAGAAAGCAGGAAAGGGGTACTGAGATGAATGATCAGTCATGATCTTATTGAATGGCGATGCAGGCTCGAAGGGCCGAATGGCCTACTCCTGCACCTATTTTCTGTGTTTCTATGTACAATATTTAAGGGGGTTGTAGGAACAGAGAGACCTGGGGGTGCAGGAACAGAGAGACCTGGGGGTGCAGGAACAGAGGGACCTGGGGGTGCAGGAACAGAGGGACCTGGGGGTGCAGGAACAGAGAGACCTGGGGGTGCAGGAACAGAGAGACCTGGGGGTGCAGGAACAGAGGGACCTGGGGGTGCAGGAACAGAGAGACCTGGGGGTGCAGGAACAGAGAGACCTGGGGGTGCAGGAACAGAGAGACCTGGGGGTGCAGGAACAGAGGGACCTGGGGGTGCAGGAACAGAGGGACCTGGGGGTGCAGGAACAGAGGGACCTGGGGGTGCAGGAACAGAGAGACCTGGGGGTGCAGGAACAGAGGGACCTGGGGGTGCAGGAACAGAGAGACCTGGGGGTGCAGGAACAGAGAGACCTGGGGGTGCAGGAACAGAGGGACCTGGGGGTGCAGGAACAGAGAGACCTGGGGGTGCAGGAACAGAGAGACCTGGGGGTGCAGGAACAGAGAGACCTGGGGGTGCAGGAACAGAGAGACCTGGGGGTGCAGGAACAGAGAGACCTGGGGGTGCAGGAACAGTGGGACCTGGGGGTGCAGGAACAGAGAGACCTGGGGGTGCAGGAACAGAGGGACCTGGGGGTGCAGGAACAGAGAGACCTGGGGGTGCAGGAACAGAGAGACCTGGGGGTGTTTGTACACAAATCGCTGAAGGGGGCAGGACAGCTTGAGAAGGCTGTTAATAATAAAACAGATGGGATCCTGGGCTTTATACATCGAGGGATAAACCTTTATAAATCACTGGTTCGGCCCCAGCTGGAGTAGTGTGTCCAATTCTGGGTGCCACATTGTAGGAAGGATGTGCAGGTCTTGGAGAGGGTGCAGAGGGGATTTACGAGAATGGTTCCAGGGACGAAGGACTTCAGTTACTGGGAGAGACTGGAGAAGCTGGGGTTGTTCTTCATACAGCAGAGAAGGTTAAGAGGAAATTTGATCGTAGTGTTCAAAATCATGAAAGGTTTTTGATCGATTAAATCGGGAGAGACTGTTCCCAGTGCCGGAAGGGCACAGATTGAAGGTAATTGGGCAATAGACCCAGAGGGGGAGATGGGGAGAATGTTTTTACGCAGCGAGTTGTTGTGATCGGGAACGCGCTGCCTGAAAGGGCGGTGGGAGCAGATTCAATCGTAACTTTCAAACCGGGAATTGGGTAAATACTGGGAGGGGAAATATTACAGGGTTCTGGGGAAAGGGCGGTGGGAATGGGATTAATTGGAACTGGCACAGGATCGATGGGCTGAGTGGCCTCCTTCTGGGCTGGAACATTCTATGATTCTACGTGACCCAGTGTCAAATTTTGTTGGACAACACTCTGCACTCCTCCAATTCTGGGCTCTTGTGCACCCCGATTTTAATCGCTCCACCATCCAACCTCTGGAACCCCCTCCCTAAACCACTCCGCCTCTCGCTCCTCCTTCAAGACGCTCCAAAAAACCTACCTCTTTGACCAAGGTTTTGGTCACCTGCCCTAATATCTCCTTATATATTCTCGTGATAATGAAACTGTGACTTGCCTTGGGCTGATTTACGATGTGAAAGGCACTATATAAATACAAGGTGTTGTTTGATTTTGATCAGACCCTTTCACAGTCTCCAGCAAATTCAATCCCATTCACAGCAAAATGAGGAGCTGTATATTTCTGCAATGCGCGGTTTGGAACAGGATTGGATGGAGTAGGTGCTCCCATTGGATATACATTTCCCCAGTGTCATTCACTCGCCCAATTGCAAAAACAGATGCGAAGCCCTCCGCAATTAACTGCATCCTGTCTCTCCCGCTCTCCCCTCATTAATATTCAACCTAGTGTAACGTGTTGAAGCAAAGAATTCGTGTTAATGTAGCACCTTGATCTCAGCACATCCCAAAGGGCTTCACAGACAATGAAGTACTTCTAGAGTGTAGTCACTCTTGTATTGTGGGAAACGCAGCAGCCAATTTGTGCACAGCAATGTGATAATGACCAGAAAATCTGTTTTAGTGATGTTGATTGAGGGATAAATATTGGCCCCAGGACATCGGGGAGAACTCCCTTGTCCTGCTTCGAAATAGTGCCGTGGGATCTTTTACATCCATCTGAGAGAGCAGACGGGGCCTCGGTTTAACGTCTCATCCGAAATACGGCACCTCCGACAGTGCGGCACTCCCTCAGTACTGCCCCTCCGACAGTGCGGCCCTCCCTCAGTACTGCCCCTCCGACAGTGCGGCCCTCCGACAGTGCGGTGCTCCCTCAGTACTGCCCCTCTGACAGTGCGGCCCTCCCTCAGTACTGCCCCTCCGACAGTGCGGCGCTCCCTCAGTACTGCCCCTCCGACAGTGCGGCACTCCCTCAGTACTGCCCCTCCGACAGTGCGGCGCTCCCTCAGTACTGCCCCTCCGACAGTGCGGCCCTCCCTCAGTACTGCCCCTCCGACAGTGCGGCGCTCCCTCAGTACTGCCCCTCCGACAGTGCGGCGCTCCCTCAGTACTGCCCCTCCAACAGCGCGGTACTCCCTCAGTAACTGCCCCTCTGACAGTGCGGCGCTCCCTCAGTACTGCCCCTCTGACAGTGCGGCACTCCCTCAGTACTGCCTCTCCGACAGTGCAGCGCTCCCTCAGTACTGCCTCTCCGACAGTGCGGCCCTCCCTCAGTACTGCCCCTCTGACAGTGCGGCCCTCCCTCAGTACTGCCCCTCCGACAGTGCGGCCCTCCCTCAGTACTGCCCCTCCGACAGTGCGGCGCTCCCTCAGTACTGCCCCTCCGACAGTGCGGCCCTCCGACAGTGCGGCACTTCCTCAGTACTGCCCCTCTGACAGTGCGGCCCTCCCTCAGTACTGCCCCTCTGACAGTGCGGCCCTCCCTCAGTACTGCCCCTCTGACAGTGCGGCCCTCCCTCAGTACTGCCTCTCCGACAGTGCAGCGCTCCCTCAGTACTGCCCCTCCGACAGTGCGGCACTTCCTCAGTACTGCCCCTCTGACAGTGCGGCGCTCCCTCAGTACTGCCCCTCCGACAGTGCGGCGCTCCCTCAGTACTGCCCCTCCGACAGCGTGGTACTGAAGTGTCAGCCTAGATTTTGTGCTCAAGTCTCTGGAGTGAGGCTCGAACCCACAAGCTTCTGACTCTAGAGGCGAGAGAGTGCGTGCTACCCACTGAGCCCGAATGCCTCTCTCTTGCCTGATCTTCTTGGGTCCATCTCCTCTTCTGCATTGTTGGGGACACAGAATCACAGAATGATACGGCACAGCAGGAGGCCATTGGGCCCTTCGAGCCTGTGTCCCACTCCCCCCCCGTCCTTTCCCCACAGCCCGGCACATCTTTCCTTTTCAACTATTTATCCAATTCCCGGTTTGAAAGTTACGATTGAATCTGTTCCCACCGCCCTTTCAGGCAGCGTGCTCCCGATCACAACAACATTAAAAAATAATTCCCATCTCCCGCTCTGGTTCTTTTGCCGATTATTTTAAATCTGTGGGGTCTGATTACTGGCCCTTCTGCCCCTGGAGAGACAGGGAGACCGGGGGAAACACAGCTGGGGATAAGGGAAGCAATGAGTTTTGTTTCGACCGTCACTGGTTTTGAGAAGGCAGTCTGTGCACAGTTGCCCCTGATCAAGGTATACCGTGTAAAGCTGGGATCAATATGGCCATAATCTGCAGATCAAAGCGACTAGATGCTAAATCCCATCCCATTTCATCATCCAGCCCATCCTAAAGCTCATCGTTAACAGCAAATATCACTCACAAACAAATATATTCACAACGCAGGAACACGCTGACAGGATCTCGGCTGTAATGTCCCTCCCTTGTCAGAGTGACACTCCCTGCACTGAGGTGCCCAGCGGGACATGGTATGGAGAGTAACTCCCTCAACTACTGGCATTCAGACCTTTAGTGGCGATTTGGCCTATCTTGCACGGTATATAACGGGAGGGGGTTGGGTCTCACTGGCTGTATATATAACGGGAGTGAATGGGAGGGGGTTGGATCTCACTGGCTGTATATATAACGGGAGTGAATGGGAGGGGGCTGGGTCCACTGGCTCTGTGTATAACGGGAATGAATGGGAGGGGGTTGGGTCTCACTGGCTGTATATATAATGGGAGTGAATGGAGGGGGTTGGGTCCTCTGGCTGTATATATAACGGGAGTGAATGGGAGGGGGTTGGGTCTCACTGGCTGTATATATAACGGGAGTGAATGGGAGGGGGTTGGGTCCTCTGGCTCTGTGTATAACGGGAGTGAATGGGAGGGGATTGGGTCCTCTGGCTCTGTGTATAACGGGAGTGAATGGGAGGGGGTTGGATCTCACTGGCTGTATATATAACGGGAGTGAATGGGAGGGGGCTGGGTCCACTGGCTCTGTGTATAACGGGAGTGAATGGGAGGGGGTTGGGTCTCACTGGCTGTATATATAATGGGAGTGAATGGAGGGGGTTGGGTCCTCTGGCTGTATATATAACGGGAGTGAATGGGAGGGGGTTGGGTCTCACTGGCTGTATATATAACAGGAGTGAATGGGAGGGGGTTGGGTCCACTGGCTCTGTGTATAACGGGAGTGAATGGGAGGGGGTTGGGTCTCACTGGCTGTATATATAACGGGAGTGAATGGGAGGGGGCTGGGTCCACTGGCTCTGTGTATAACAGGAGTGAATGGGAGGGGTTGGGTCTCACTGGCTGTATATATAATGGGAGTGAATGGAGGGGGTTGGGTCCTCTGGCTGTATATATAATGGGAGTGAATGGGAGGGGGTTGGGTCCTCTGGCTCTGTGTATAACGGGAGTGAATGGGAGGGGGTTGGGTCTCACTGGCTCTGTGTATAACGGGAGTGAATGGGAGGGGATTGGGTCTCACTGGCTGTATATATAACGGGAGTGAATGGGAGGGGGTTGGGTCTCACTGGCTGTATATATAACGGGAGTGAATGGGAGGGGGTTGGGTCCTCTGGCTCTGTGTATAACGGGAGTGAATGGGAGGGGATTGGGTCCTCTGGCTCTGTGTATAACGGGAGTGAATGGGAGGGGGTTGGATCTCACTGGCTGTATATATAACGGGAGTGAATGGGAGGGGGCTGGGTCCTCTGGCTCTGTGTATAACGGGAGTGAATGGGAGGGGGTTGGGTCTCACTGGCTCTGTGTATAACGGGAGTGAATGGGAGGGGGTTGGGTCTCACTGGCTGTATATATAATGGGAGTGAATGGAGGGGGTTGGGTCCTCTGGCTGGATATATAACGGGAGTGAATGGGAGGGGGTTGGGTCTCACTGGCTCTGTGTATAACGGGAGTGAATGGGAGGGGGTTGGGTCTCACTGGCTCTGTGTATAACGGGAGTGAATGGGAGGGGGTTGGGTCCTCTGGCTCTGTGTATAACGGGAGTGAATGGGAGGGGGTTGGGTCCTCTGGCTCTGTGTATAACGGGAGTGAATGGGAGGGGGTTGGATCTCACTGGCTGTATATATAACAGGAGTGAATGGGAGGGGGCTGGGTCCACTGGCTCTGTGTATAACGGGAGTGAATGGGAGGGGGTTGGGTCTCACTGGCTCTGTGTATAACGGGAGTGAATGGGAGGGGGTTGGGTCTCACTGGCTGTATATATAATGGGAGTGAATGGAGGGGGTTGGGTCCTCTGGCTGTATATATAACGGGAGTGAATGGGAGGGGGTTGGGTCTCACTGGCTCTGTGTATAACGGGAGTGAATGGGAGGGGGTTGGGTCTCACTGGCTGTATATATAATGGGAGTGAATGGGAGGGGGTTGGGTCCTCTGGCTGGATATATAACGGGAGTGAATGGGAGGGGGTTGGGTCTCACTGGCTCTGTGTATAACGGGAGTGAATGGGAGGGGGTTGGGTCTCACTGGCTCTGTGTATAACGGGAGTGAATGGGAGGGGGTTGGGTCTCACTGGCTCTGTGTATAACGGGAGTGAATGGGAGGGGGTTGGGTCTCACTGGCTCTGTGTATAACGGGAGTGAATGGAGGGGGTTGGGTCTCACTGGCTGTATATATAACAGGAGTGAATGGGAAGTAAGTCTGTGATAATTCACTCTGAGCAGTGGATAGAATGATAATCAGTTCGGCAGTCCTTGACTACACAGACCCTAGGGAGGGTAGCTGAGCTGCAGACTAGCAGGTAGAGTTACTGGAAGTCTCCAGACTGACTCCACCATGAACCCTCGCTGGCAGCTTGCCAATAAACTCTATTGATATGCAAGTGTGAAATCTTGGACCCTCCCCAGAGCTTGGCCTCGCCCTTTGATGGACCATATTTTACTCAGAAATGTAGTCAAAGGCTTAGCAATGTTTCACCGCCAATTATTCGTGCCTTAGTCACGGTTCAGTGGGTCTTCAAAGCCTTCGGAAATACGGGCTGTGCAGAGGTTGAGGGCCGTGCTTTGCTGACTGTTTAATTGGCTCCCTGTTGCTTTTCAGAATGGAAGCCAGTCATGAAGTAAATGTCAATCTATTTATCTGAACATGTCAGATGTTTAAAGGTTGTCCTGACATCAATGTTCAGCCACTCCAGACAGCACTGGGCGATAATACATTGCTATTGAGTATAGACACGGGCTGTGTGTTGGTGACATCGCTGAATGAGTGCGGCCCTGCCCCCAGAAGCCGGAATTCAGGCACAGTCCGAGGTCACGTTCAATCCATTGCTTTCTGAATTTTTCGGGTCTTCCATTCTGTCAAGCACCAGTTGCTCACCAACAATCCCGTTCCAATCAGCTTCCAACTTACCCTCCCCCTCCTCCCTGCCCCAAGCTCTGGAACTCCCTCCCTAAATCTCTCCACCTCTCTTTCCTCCTTTACAGACTGTTTGCAACCTTGGTGTCGTATTTGACCCTGAAATGAGCTTCTGGCCACATATCCGCAGCATAACTAAGACCACCTATTTCCACCTCCGTAACATCGCCCGTCTCCGCCCCCTGCCTCAGCTCATCCGCTGCCGAAACCCTCATCCGTGCCTTTGTTACCTCCAGACTTGACCATTCCAACACACTCCTGGCTGGCCTCCCACATTCTACCTTCAGTAAACTAGAGGTGATCCAAAACTCGGCTGCCCCCATGTCCTAACTCGCACCAAGTCCCGCTCACTCATCACCCCCTGTGCTCACTGCCCCGTGTCCTAACTTGCACCGAGTCCCGCTCACCCATCACCCACTGTGCTCGCTGCCCTGTGTCCTAACTCGCACAAAGTCCCGCTCACCCATCACCCCCTGTGCTCACTGCCCCGTGTCCTAACTCGCACCGAGTCTCGTTCACCCATTACCCCCTGTGCTCACTGCCCCGTGTCCTAACTTGCACCGAGTCCTGCTCACCCATCGCCCTCTGCTCACTGCCCCGTGTCCTAACTCGCACAAAGTCCCGCTCACCCATCACCCCCTGTGCTCACTGCCCCGTGTCCTAACTCGCACCGAGTCCCGCTCTCCCATCACCCCCTGTGCTCACTGCCCCATGTCCTAACTCGCACCGAGTCCCGCTCACCCATCACCCACTGTGCTCACTGCCCCGTGTCCTAACTCGCACCGAGTCCCGCTCACCCATCACCCACTGTGCTCACTGCCCCGTGTCCTAACTCGCACCAAGTCCCGCTCACCCATCACCCACTGTGCTCACTGCCCCGTGTCCTAACTCGCACCAAGTCCCGCTCACCCATCACCCACTGTGCTCACTGCCCTGTGCCCTAACTCGCACCGAACCCCGCTCACCCATCACCCCCTGTGCTCACTGCCCCGTGTCCTAACTCGCACCGAGTCCCGCTCACCCATCACCCCCTGTGCTCACCGACCTACATTGGCTTCCGTTTAAGCAACGCCTCGATTTCAAAATTCTCATCCTTGTTTTCAAATCCTTCCATGGCCCTCGCCCCCTCCCTATCTCTGTAATCTCCTCCAGCCCCACAACCCCCCCGAGATCTCTGCGCTCCTCTAATTCTGCCCTCCTGAGCAACCCCGATTTTATAAGCGCTCAACCACTGGCGACCGTCCCTTCAGCTGCCTGGGCCCCAAGCTCTGGAATTCCCTCCCTAAACCCTCTCTCTATCTCTTTCCTCCTTCAAGACGCTCCACCTCTTTGACCCAGCTTTTGGTCACCTGCGCTAATTTCTCCTTATGCGGCTTGGTGTCAAATTTTAAAAATCTCATAACACTCCTGTGAAGCGCCTTGGGGCCGTTTCACTACGTTAAAGGCGCTATATAAATACAAGTTGTTGTTGTTGTGCCTTGGGCCGAAACATTCAGGCCCTGGGATCCTTCCCAGCGACCAGTTAGGCCAGAGCGAACAAAATCCAGTCTGGAACCTCCCCATCGGGACCCCTTCTTAAAATGAAGGTGCTGAAACTCCTCTTCTGTACAGTTCTTGCCCTGAAATCTCTGTCAACGAGTCTGAAGGTCCGGCCAGGTATAGCGACCGAGCCCAGAATCTGTGAGCCTCCCGCCCAGCCCCCGTGATGAACTGCCAACGTGTGTCAGCGTGATACACGTCTCTGCTGAGCGAGCGAAGGAACGCTGCCAGTCACTGCTTGTGCTCAACTATTGTGACAAGTCTGCAATCAGTTTGCATCCTGAAGTATAATGTGGATAAATGTGAGGTTATCCACTTTGGTGGTAAAAACAGACAGACAGACTATTATCTGAATGGTGACAGATTAGGAAAAGGGGAGGTGCAAAGAGACCTGGGTGTCATGGTACATCAGTCATTGAAGGTTGGCATGCAGGTACAGCAGGCGGTTAAGAAAGCAAATGGCATGTTGGCCTTCATAGCGAGGGGATTTGAGTACAGGGGCAGGGAGGTGTTGCTACAGTTGTACAGGGCCTTGGTGAGGCCACACCTGGAGTATTGTGTACAGTTTTGGTCTCCTAACCTGAGGAAGGACATTCTTGCTATTGAGGGAGTGCAGCGAAGGTTCACCAGACTGATTCCCGGGATGGCGGGACTGACCTATCAAGAAAGACTGGATCAACTGGGCTTGTATTCACTGGAGTTCAGAAGAATGAGAGGGGACCTCATAGAAACGTTTAAAATTCTGACGGGTTTAGACAGGTTAGATGCAGGAAGAATGATCCCGATGTTGGGGAACTCCAGAACCAGGGGTCACAGTCTAAGGATAAGGGGTAAGCCATTTAGGACCGAGATGCGGAGGAACTTCTTCACCCAGAGAGTGGTGAACCTGTGGAATTCTCTACCACAGAAAGTTGTTGAGGCCAATTCACTAAATATATTCAAAAAGGAGTTAGATGAGGTCCTTACTACTCGGGGGATCAAGGGGTATGGTGAGAAAGCAGGAATGGGGTACTGAAGTTGAATGTTCAGCCATTAACTCATTGAATGGCGGTGCAGGCTAGAAGGGCCGAATGGCCTACTCCTGCACCTATTTTCTATGTTTCTATGTTTCTATGTTTCTATGCCAATTGCTGCGTGTTTGAGAGCAGCGAGGTGCAGCTAGTGAGCGGATCGGCAGTTTAACACTCCACGGGTTGACAGTGCAGGCGTTGGGGCAATTAGCGGGCTGGAGTGAGGAGCGACTGCTGTACAAAGCAGGAAACTTGCGCCCCCCCCGATATCGGCAACATCCAAACCGCTTCACCAGGAAACACTGCAGCAACAATCGCTTTCCGCAAGTTCATTCCCCACTGAAAGGGAAAGACCTGCGTTTCTATAGCGCCTTTCACCACCTCAGGATGTCCCAAAGTGCTTTACAGCCAATGAAGCTGTTTTGGAGTGCACTCACTGTTGCAATGTGGGAAACGTGGTGGTCAACTTGCGCACAGCAAGCTCCCACACACAGCAATGTGATAATGACCCAAATAACCAAGGAGCAGGAGTAGACCATACTGCCCTTCGAGCTTGCTCCGCCATTCAATACGATCACGGCTGATCATCGACCTCAAATCCACTTTCCCACCTGATCCCCACATCCCTCGATTCCCCGAGCCTCCAAAAATCTATCGATCTCTGTCTTGAATATACTCAATGACTGAGCCTCCACAGCCCTCTGGGGCAGAGAATTCCAAAGATTCACCACCCTCTGAGTGAAGAAATTCCTCCTCATCTCAGTCCTAAATGGTCGACCCCTTATTCTGAGACTGATCACCTCTCATTCTTCTAAACTCCAGAGAACATAGACCCAATCTACTCAGTGTCGTTTGAGGGATAACTATTGGCCCCAGGACACTGGACAGAACTCCCCTGCTCTGCTTCGAAATAGTGCCATGGGATCTTTTACGTCTAACCTGAGAGAGCGGACGGGGCCTCGGTTTAAAGTGTCATCTGAAAGACGGCACCTCCGACAGTGCAGCGCTCCCTCAGTACAGCCCCTCCGATAGTGCGACGCTCCCTCAGTACTACCCCTCCAACAGTGCGACGCTCCCTCAGTACTGCCCCTCCGACAGTGCGGCGCTCCCTCAGTACTGCCCCTCCGACAGTGCGGCGCTCCCTCAGTACTGCCCCTCCGACAGTGCGGCGCTCCCTCAGTACTGCCCCTCCGACAGTGCGGCGCTCCCTCAGTACTGCCCCTCCGACAGTGCGACGCTCCCTCAGTACTGCCCCTCCGACAGTGCAGCGCTCCCTCCCTCCCCTTTCGGTCCTTTGCTCTGATGCTCTCTGATATTCTTTCTCCATACCCCTTCTCTCTCCGCTTTATGTCAGATAGTCCAACACTCTCCTGATTTCCCATTTTGCATCCTCCATAAACTTCAGCTCATCCAAAACTCGGCTGCCCATGTTCTAACTTGTACCAAGTCCCGCTCACCCATCACCCCCTGTGCTCGCTGCCCTGTGTCCTAACTCGCACCCAGTCCCACTCACCCATCACCCCCTGTGCTCACTGCCTGTGTCCTAACTCGCACCAAGTCCCACTCACCCATCACCCCCTGTGCTCGCTGTCCCGTGTCCTAACTCACACCAAGTCCTGCTCACCCATCACTCCCTGTGCTCACTGCCTGTGTCCTAACTCGCACCAAGTCCCGCTCACCCATCGCCCCCTGTGCTCGCTGCCCGTGTCCTAACTCGCACCGAGTCCCGCTCACCTATTGCCCCCTGTGCTCGCTGACCTACATTGACTCCCGGTTAAGCAATGCCTCGATTTTACAGTTCTCATCTATGTTTACAAATCCCTCCATGGCCCTCGCCCCTCTCTATCTCTGTAATCTCCTCCAACCCCACAACCCCCCGAGATCTCTGCGCTCCTCCAATTCTGGCCTCTTGTACATCCCTGATTATAATCGCTCCACCATCGATGGCCGTGCCTTCAGCTGCCTGGGCCCCAAGCTCTGGAACTCCCTCCCTAAACCTCTCTGCCTCTCTCTGCTCCTTTATGACGCTCCTTGAAACCCACTTCTATGATCAAGCTTTTGGTCACCTGTCGTAAATCTCCTTCAGTGGCTCAGTGTCGATTTTTGTTTGATAATTACTCCTGTGAGCCGCCTTGTGACGTTTCTCTACATTAAATGCGCTGCTGTATATCCGCGAGTTGTTGATGGTTATGAGCCAGTCCTTTGTGTGTGTTTCAGTCTGTTTGTGGACACTGCCCGATCCACGGGTCAGCGACTGAGATAGGTGCCATTCCTTACCTTCCCTCCTGCTGCCAGTCTCGCACTGCACCGACACTCACCTCCCCAGAAAAGGCCTGTCCGTTTAATAGATGTTCCGATCCTTGGCTGTCCTCGCTGCCAAAGTGTAACCGGATCTCTTCCAAGCGGTAACTGTAGGTCATTGGGCCGCCGGAGACATTCACCAGATGCTCCTTGTCCAGCCGCAGCGAGACATGCCGCCCCGTGTTGTACATCGTCCCACTGACCTGGGGTCAAACACAGAGAAAATGTCAGCATGCGGTCAGCGCGAGCCACAAGACATCACTTCATGTCATCGAGCCCGACCCAGGGATCAGCTGCGGATCAGTGGCTCCCACGCTCGTCTCTGGGGTCAGAATGTTACGGGTTCCAGTCCCACTCCAGCGATCTGAGCACAAAATCTAAGCTGTCACTCCCAGTGCAGTGCTGACGGAGCGCCGCACTGTCGGAGGGGCAGTGCTGAGGGAGCGCCGCACTGTCGGAGGGGCAGTGCTGACGGAGTGCCGCACTGTCGGAGGGGCAGTACTGAGGGAGTGCCGCACTGTCGGAGGGGCAGTACTGAGGCAGTGCCACACTGTCGGAGGGGCAGTGCTGAGGGAGTGCTGCACTGTCGGAGGGACAGTACTGAGGGAGCGCCGCACTGTCAGAGGGGCAGTACTGAGGGAGCGCCGCACTGTCGGAGGGGCAGTGCTGAGGGAGTGCTGCACTGTCGGAGGGGCTTTTCTGAGGCAGTGCCACACTGTCGGAGGGGCAGTGCTGAAGGAGTGCTGCACTGTCGGAGGGACAGTACTGAGGGAGCGCCGCACTGTCGGAGGGGCAGTGCTGAGGGAGTGCTGCACTGTCGGAGGGGCAGTACTGAGGGAGCGCCGCACTGTCGGAGGGGAAGTACTGAGGGAGCGCCGCACTGTCGGAGGGGCAGTGCTGAGGGAGCGCCGCACTGTCGGAGGGGAAGTACTGAGGGAGCGCCGCACTGTTGGAGGGGAAGTACTGAGGGAGCGCCGCACTGTCGGAGGGGCAGTGCTGAGGGAGTGCTGCACTGTCGGAGGGGCAGTACTGAGGGAGCGCCGCACTGTCGGAGGGGAAGTACTGAGGGAGCGCCGCACTGTCGGAGGGGAAGTACTGAGGGAGCGCCGCACTGTTGGAGGGGAAGTACTGAGGGAGTGCCGCACTGTCGGAGGGGCAGTACTGAGGGAGTGCTGCACTGTCGGAGGGGCAGTACTGAGGGAGTGCCGCACTGTCGGAGGGGCAGTACTGAGGGAGTGCCGCACTGTCGGAGGGGCAGCACTGAGGGAGCGCCGCACTGTCGGAGGGGCAGCACTGAGGGAGTGCCGCACTGTCGGAGGGGCAGCACTGAGGGAGCGCCGCACTGTCGGAGGGGCAGTACTGAGGGAGTGCCGCACTGTCGGAGGGGCAGTACTGAGGGAGTGCCGCACTGTCGGAGGGGCAGTACTGAGGGAGTGCCGCACTGTCGGAGGGGCAGTACTGAGGGAGTGCCGCACTGTCGGAGGGGTAGCACTGAGGGAGTGCCGCACTGTCGGAGGGGCAGCACTGAGGGAGCGCCGCACTGTCGGAGGGGTAGCACTGAGGGAGCGCCGCACTGTCGGAGGGGCAGTACTGAGGGAGTGCCGCACTGTCGGAGGTACATTCTTCCAGATGGGATGTTAAATTGAAACCCCGACTGCTTTCCCAGGTAGAGCTAAAAGATCCCATGGCACTATTTTGAAGAAGAGCAGGAGAGTTCTCTGTGGTGTCTTGGGGCCAATATTTATCCCTTACTCAATACCTAAAACTGATGATCTGGTCATTATCTCATTGCCGTTTGTGGGAGCTTGCTGTGTGCAAATTGGCTGCTGCGTTTCCTCCATTACAACAGTGACTACACGTCACAAAGTACGTCATTGGCTGCAAACGCTTTGGGATGTGAAAGGCGCTATAGAAATGCATGTCTTTCTTTTGCTAAAACTGTCTTTAGTGACAAGGTAGTGTTTTGGTCAGGAACCCAGTTGCCCATCTCGTCGCCCCTTTAAAACTCCCTGCCGGTTCCTGACTGCGACCCTTGAACTAATGGTCCTTAACCCCCACTCCCCTCTCCTAACAGGAATCCATCCAGTCCTTTCATAAACCCTGCCTTTGTTCCCTGACCCTCCCCTGCCCGTTTCCTGTCCCACAATCCTGTCCCAACTTTCACCCAACCAAACTCACCCAAATTTCCTTTTCTTCGTCTGACACCTTTATCTTTAAAATGAGTCCCTCAGTCCTGGAACCGCGCACTTCCACAGCAGCAAGCTCCTCCATCCAAATCCCCCTCACCCTCCAAAACTTTAAAGACCGTTATGTCTGTAGTGCACTTATGAATGAGTCCACGAGGCAATGTGTTGTACTCAAACTGTAGTGACCTTGGTCCTTTACCCGTAACTCCAGAGTGAGACAGCCGCACGGTGGCTGCCCTTTTGTCCAGCCCCTGCCACCAGGGCAGGAAACCCCGGCCTCCACCAGTTGCACCCTCTAGTGGTGCCAGCATAGTATATACACAGTGTAAACCTTATTGATAGTACATCAGGTAACAAGTCTCCATCTTATGCAGCTATACAGTGACTACACAGAGAGTATATCTATGGTCTGCATATATAACAAAGACCTTTAACTAGTTCCTCCCTCCGTTCCCCCAGACTGTTCAATCCCAGGGGGGGGGACCAGCTTTTCACACTCTGCACTGCAATTTCAGGAATCAGCCCATCTCCCTCCTCTGGGCAACCGCGGGTAATTCCACAACCTGATCTGATCCACTTCCCACAGGCATGGAATTCAGTAAATGACCAGATAATCTGTTTTAGTCATGTTGATTGAAGGATAAATATTGGCCAGGACACATATTGGGCAAATGGGTTCCTGCCCAAAACACTACCTTGTCACTAAAGACAGTTTTAACAAAAGAAAGACATGCATTTATATAACGCCTTTCACATCCCAAAGCGTTCACAGCCAATGACGTACTTTGTGACGTGTAGTCACTGTTGTAATGTCGGAAATGCAGCAGCCAATTTGTGCACAGCAAGCTCCCACAAACAGCAATGAGATAACGACCAGATCATCAGTTTTAGGTATTGAGTAAGGGATAAATATTGGCCCCAAGGCACCACAGAGAACTCTCCTGCTCTTCTTCGAAATAGTGCCGTGGGATCTTTCACATGCAGCACAACAGATTGATGGTTTAACGTCTCATTGGAAAGATGGCCCCTCTGACAGTGCGGCACCCCCTCAGCCCTATCAGCCCAGATTATGTTCTGAGGTCCAACAGTGGGGCACCACTCCATGTCGTTTACTGCTGAGTCAAGCTGACACTTGGCAGTGACCTTTGCTTTACTGAACAGCGATTTGGACACAGCTACAAGTCATCGGACATAACACGCTGTGCATTAACGTGACTGTCCTTGAAGTAGTGACTTGTTGCGAGCAATGCCAATGGAGGTTGCTGGTAATACAACCCCCACCACTTCAAACGGCCATGTTTAAACTCGTGCAATCACTTAAATTGGCTAAAAAGGGCAAACAATGATCTATTTGCATTAAAGTCCATGTGAAGGTTGCGCTGTGTTTTCCGGGGCAGGACCAGCGAGCTCACTCACCAACTCACACCCCGTTACACCGCACCGAATGGCAGAACAAACCCGAGCAAATCATAACAGGAAACACTCAGAGGGTAAAGTTGTTGTTGTGACCCAATTGCCTTTAGCACCTCGTGTGCTTAAACCCCGTGTACACGGACTGGGGCTGCACCTTGGCCCAGCACTGACTACAGCATCTCACTCCGGAGCGATCCACTGGATTCCTGTTAAACCCTGGTGTGGCGCTCCGATTAACTCCCAGCTACACCCTGCGGCGTTAACTGCACAGACCCTCGCCTGGGCAGCAGAATAATACAGCGAGCGTTGACATGGTCTGGTTCTGCGACGCAGACACAGCAACGCATCATCGGTCCACACTAGCAGCATCGCCACCGGAGGTCCCCGAGTGGGGTACAGGCTCGGGCCTGGGACTTGGTCAGTGTCACCTGTGGGCGAAATTCTCACACGTCCTCAGCATGAAAAGTGTCAAAATCGGTTGCTCGGGAACTGCAACCAATCAAAACACAAGCGGTATTTCATTCCCTGTATGTGAGCACATCAGACCGTTGAAAATTTAAAGTTTAATTTGTTTAAATTGTCGGCTTTAGTGTCCCTTTAATCAGGGGGCATTTGATTTACAATAGTTGTGAGCACATCAGTGCTGACATTGGGTCCCACGTCCTTTTAGTGACCAAATTAATTTCCCAACAACTCCTAAATATCACATCTATAACACAATATATTCATTTTTAAAAATTCATTCTCAGCCTTGAGAAGGTGGTGGTGAGCCGCCTTCTTGAACCGCTGCAGTCCGTGTGGTGAAGGTGCTCCCACAGTGCTGTTAGGGAGGGAGTTCCAGGATTGTGACCCAGCGACGATGAAGGAACGGCCGATATATTTCCAAGTCAGGATGGTGTGTGACTGGGAGGGGAACGTGGAGGTGGTGGTGTTCCCATGCACCTGTTGCCTGAAACACCTTTAACAAGTACCCCCACCCTCCCCAGCCCACCCACTCCATCCTCCCACTCTCCAGACTGTTAAATCCCAGGGTCGACCATATTGCCTTCACCATAACTTTCAAAGCTTTTTCCGTTATATTTTCCCCACTGACACCGAGAGCTGTAAAGGCCCTTTGCACCTTTAGTGCCTCCCGTCCTCGGTCCCGCCTCCTGTCCCCGGACCCGCCCTCGGCTCCGCCTCCCGCCCTCGGCTCCGCCTCCCGCCCTCGGTCCCGCCTCCTGTCCCCGGCCCCGCCCTTGGCTCCGCGACCTGCCCTCGGCTCCGCCTCCCGCCCTCGGCTCCGCCTCCCAGCCTCGGCCCCGCCTCTCATCTCCCGCCCTCGGCCCCGCCTCCTGCCCTCGGCCCCGCCTCTCGTCTCCCGCCCTCGGCCCCGCCTCCTGCCCTCGGCCCCGCCTCTCGTCTCCCGCCCTCGACTGGTGACCTGCACCACGAGACAGTCCAATTCCCCGCCGCTGATATAACAGCTCTTTCTCTGGGAACGATACCCGCACTCCAAGGGTTAAGTTACGAGGAGAGGTTACACAAACTGGGGTTGTATTCCCTGGAATTTAGAAGGTTAAGGGGCGATCTGATCGGAGTTTTCAGGATATGAAGGGGAACAGAGAGGGTAGACAGAGAGAGACTATTCCCGCTGGTTGGGGAGTCTGGGGCTCGGGGCACAGTCTAAACATTAGAGCCAGACCTTTCAGGAGTGAAATTAGGAAACACTTCGACACACACAGGGCGGGAGAGGTTTGGAACTCTCTTCCGCAAATGGCAAGTGATGCTCGATCAATAGTTAATTTTAAATCTGAGATTGACAGCTTTTTGTTAACCAAAGATCTGAAGGAATGTGGGCCAAAGGCGGGTATGTGGAGTTAGGGTGAAGATTAGCTGTGACCTCATTGAATGGCGGAGCAGGCTCGAGGGGCTGGATGACCTCCTCCTGTTCCTGTGTTCACAGTCACTGCGGCAGCTCTTCTGCTTCTGTGCCTGACCTGCCTGTCCAATCAATAAAACCGTATGTCGGTAAAACCGTATAGTTAGTGCCTGTTGTGGGGGAGAGGAAGGGGGGATGGGAGGAGGCTCGTGTGGAACATAAACACTAACGGAATGGCCTGATACCTCGCGGTAAAACTCGATGTAATTCTCAGTCACTCCACAGGAAGGCGCTGTAACCACTGAGGCGGGGACGTCTGTAATTCATGCTTGTTCCAGAGGTGGCGCTGTACCCGCTCGCTGTCTCGAGCAACAAACCCAGCACAGGAGTCGGCCATTCGGCCCCTCGAGCCTGCTCGGTCAGCCAATAGGTTCATGGCTGATCTTCCACCTCAACTCCACCTTCCTGCACTGTCCCCATATCCCTTGGTTCCCCTAGAATCCAAAAATATCATAGAAACATAGAAACATAGAAAATAGGTGCAGGAGTAGGCCATTCGGCCCTTCTAGCCTGCACCGCCATTCAATGAGTTCATGGCTGAACATGCAACTTCAGTACCCCATTCCTGCTTTCTCGCCATACCCCTTGATCCCCCTAGTAGTAAGGACTTCATCTAACTCCCTTTTGAATATATTTAGTGAATTGGCCTCAACTACTTTCTGTGGTAGAGAATTCCACAGGTTCACCACTCTCTGGGTGAAGAAGTTTCTCCTCATCTCGGTCCTAAATGGCTTACCCCTTATCCTTAGACTGTGACCCCTGGTTCTGGACTTCCCCAACATTGGGAACATTCTTCCTGCATCTAACCTGTCTAAACCCGTCAGAAATTTAAACGTTTCTATGAGGTCCCCTCTCATTCTTCTGAACTCCAGTGAATACAAGCCCAGTAGATCCAATCTTTCTTGATAGGTCAGTCCCACCATCCCGGGAATCAGTCTGGTGAATCTTCGCTGCACTCCCTCAATAGCAAGAATTTCCTTCCTCAAGTTAGGAGACCAAAACTGTACACAATACTTCAGGTGTGGCCTCACCAATGCCCTGTACAACTGTAGCAACACCTCCCTGCCCCTGTACTCAAATCCCCTCGCTATGAAGGCCAACATGCCATTTGCTTTCTTAACCGCCTGCTGTACCTGCATGCCAACCTTCAATGACTGATGTACCATGACACCCAGGTCTCGTTGTACCTCCCCTTTTCCTAATCTGTCACCATTCAGATAATAGTCTGTCTCTCTGTTTTTACCACCAAAGTGGATAACCTCACATTTATCCACATTATACTTCATCTGCCATGCATTTGCCCACTCACCTAACCTATCCAAGTCATTCTGCAGCCTCATAGCATCCTCCTCGCAGCTCACACTGCCACCCAACTTAGTGTCATCCGCAAATTTGGAGATACTACATTTAATCCCCTCGTCTAAATCATTAATGTACAATGTAAACAGCTGGGGCCCTAGCACAGAACCTTGCGGTACCCCACTAGTCACTGCCTGCCATTCTGAAAAGTACCCATTTATTCCTACTCTTTGCTTCCTGTCTGACAACCAGTTCTCAATCCACGTCAGCACACTATCCCCAATCCCATGTGCTTTAACTTTGCACATTAATCTCTTGTGTGGGACCTTGTCGAAAGCCTTCTGAAAGTCCAAATACACCACATCAACATGCTCTCCCTTGTCCACTCTGCTGGAAACATCCTCAAAAAATTCCAGATTTGTCAAGCATGATTTCCCTTTCACAAATCCATGCTGACTTGGACCTATCATGTCACCTCTTTCCAAATGCGCTGCTATGACATCCTTAATAATTGATTCCATCATTTTACCCACTATCGATGTCAGGCTGACAGGTCTATAATTCCCTGTTTCCTCTCTCCCTCTTTTTTTAAAAAGTGGGGTTACATTGGCTACCCTCCACTCCATAGGAACTGATCCAGAGTCGATGGAATGTTGGAAAATGACTGTCAATGCATCCGCTATTTCCAAGGCCACCTCCTTAAGTACTCTGGGATGCAGTCCATCAGGCCCTGGGGATTTATCGGCCTTCAATCCCATCAATTTCCCCAACACAATTTCCCGACTAATAAAGATTTCCCTCAGTTCCTCCTCCTTACCAGACCCTCTGATCCCTTTTATATCCGGAAGGTTGTTTGTGTCCTCCTTAGTGAATACTGAACCAAAGTACTTGTTCAATTGGTCTGCCATTTCTTTGTTCCCCGTTATGACTTCCCCTGATTCTGACTGCAGGGGACCTACGTTTGTCTTTACTAACCTTTTTCTCTTTACATACCTATAGAAACTTTTGCAATCCGCCTTAATGTTCCCGGCAAGCTTCTTCTCGTACTCCATTTTCCCTGCCCTAATCAAACCCTTTGTCCTCCTCTGCTGAGTTCTAAATTTCTCCCAGTCCCTGGGTTCGCTGCTATTTCTGGCCAATTTGTATGCCACTTCCTTGGCTTTAATGCTATCCCTGATTTCCCTTGATAGACACGGTTGAGCCACCTTCCCTTTTTTATTTTTACGCCAGACAGGAATGTACAATTGTTGTAGTTCATCCATGCGGTCTCTAAATGTCTGCCATTGCCCATCCACAGTCAACCCCTTAAGTATCATTCGCCAATCTATCCTAGCCAATTCACGCCTCATACCTTCAAAGTTACCCTTCTTTAAGTTCTGGACCATGGTCTCTGAATTAACTGTTTCATTCTCCATCCTCATGCAGAATTCCACCATATTATGGTCACTCTTCCCCAAGAGGCCTCGCACAATGAGATTGCTAATTAATCCTCTCTCATTACACAACACCCAGTCTAAGATGGCCTCCCCCCTAGTTGGTTCCTCGACATATTAGTCTCGAAAACCATCCCTTATGCACTCCAGGAAATCCTCCTCCACCGTTTTGCTTCCAGTTTGGTTAACCCAATCTATGTGCATATTAAAGTCACCCATTATAACTGCTGCACCTTTATTGCATGCACCCCTAATTTCCTGTTTGATGCCCTCCCCAACATCACTACTACTGTTTGGAGGTCTGTACACAACTCCCACTAATGTTTTTTGCCCTTTGGTGTTCTGCAGCTCTACCCATATAGATTCCACATCATCCAAGCTAATGTCTTTCCTAACTATTGCATTAATCTCCTCTTTAACCAGCAATCTCCTCTTTAACCAGCAATGCTAGCCCACCTCCTTTTCCTTTTATTCTATCCTTCCTGAATGTTGAATACCCCTGGATGTTGAGTTCCCAGCCCTGATCATCCTGAAGCCACATCTCCGTAATCCCAATCACATCATATTTGTTAACATCTATTTGCACAGTTAATTCATCCACCTTATTGCGGATACTCCTCGATCTTAGCTTTGACTGTACTCAGAGACTGTGAAGAGAAGAAGATTAGTGAAGACAAACGCAGGCCCCTTGCAGTCAGATTCAGGTGAATTTATAATGGGGAACAAAGAAATGGCAGACCAATTGAACAAATACTTTGGTTCTGTCTTCACGAAGGAAGACACAAATAATCTTCTGGAAATACTAGGGGACCGAGGGTCTAGCGAGAAGGAGGAATTGAAGGAAATCCTTATTAGTCAGGAAATTGTGTTAGGGAAATTGATGGGATTGAAGGCCGATAAATCCCCGAGGCCTGATAGTGTGCATCCCAGAGTACTTAAGGAAGTGGCCCTAGAAATAGTAGATGCATTGGTGATCATTTTCCAATATTCTATAGACTCTGGTTCAGTTCCTAGGGACTGGAGGGTAGCTAATGTAACACCACTTTTTTAAAAAAGGAGGGAGAGAGAAAACAGGGAATTATAGACCGGTTAGCCTGACATCAGTAGTGGGGAAAATGTTGGAATCAATTATTAAGGATGAAATAGCAGCGCATTTGGAAAGCAGTGATAGGATTGGTCCAAGTCAGCATGGATTTATGAAAGGGAAATCATGCTTGACAAATCTGGAATTTTTTGAGGATGTAACTAGTAGGGTAAAGGGAGTTAGATGTGGCCCTTACGGCTAAAGGGATCAAGGGGTATGGAGAGAAGGCAGGAATCGGCTACTGAGGGAATGATCAGCCATGATCTTATTGAATGGTGGTGCAGGCTTGAAGGGCCAAATGGCCTACTCCTGCACCCACTTTCTATGTTTCTATTCACAGCCCTCTGGGGCAGAGAATTCCAAAGATTCACCACCCTCTGAGTGAAGAAATTCCTCCTCATCTCTGTCTTAAAAGGCTGGCCCCTTACCCTGAGACTCTGACCCCTGGTTCTAGACTCTCCAGCCCGGGGGAAACATCCTCTCAGCATCTACCCTGTCAATCCCCCTCAGAATCTTGTGTTTCAATGAGATCACTTCTCATTTTTCTAAACTCCAGAGAGTATCAGCCCAATCTACTCAATCTCTCCTCCTAGGACAATCCCCCCATCCCAGGAATCAGTCTGGTGAACCTTCATTGTACCATCTCTAAGCCAAGTATATCCTTCCTTAAATACGGAGACCAAAACTGTGCGCAGTACTCCAGGTGTGGCCTCACCAGGGCCCTGTAGAGTTGTAGCAGGACTTCGATACCACAGAATGATGCAGCACAGGAGGTGGCCATTTGGCCCATCGTGTCTGTGCCAGCTCTTTAAGGAGCAATGCAATCAGTCCCACTCCCCGGCCCTTTTCCCACTGTAGTACATAAGAAATAGGAGCAGGAGTCGGCCACCTGGCCCCTCGAGCCTGCTCCGCCATTCAATAAGATCATGGCTGATCTGATCATGGGCTCAGCTCCACTTCCCTGCCCGCTCCCCATAATCCTTTACTCCCTTATCGCTCAAAAATCTGTCCATCTCCGCCTTAAATATATTCAATGACCCAGCCTCCACAGCTCTCTGGGGCAGAGAATTCCACAGATTCACAACCGTCAGAGAGAAGAAATTCCTCCTCAGCTCAGTTTTAAATGGGCGGCCCCTTATTCTGAGACTATGTCCCCTAGTTTTAGTTTCCCCTATGAGTGGAAACATCCTCTCTGCATCCACCTTGTCGAGCCCCCTCATTATCTTGTACGTTTCGATAAGATCACCTCTCATTCTTCTGAACTCCACTGAGTATAGGCCCAACCTACTCAAGCTATCTTCATAAGTCAACCCCCTCATCTCCGGAATCAACCTAGTGAACCTTCTCTGAACAGCCTCCAATGCAGGTATATCCTTCCTAAACATGTAGTGTATTTGCTTCATGGGTTCTTTGCTGAAGAATTGAGAGCTACACATTTGCCAGCACACGTTAAAACAATCCAGGCCCAAGCATCTCCCACCCTTCAACATGGAGTTCGGGACTTTCACTGAAACACCCAGTGGACTCCTCCCTTTGTGGTGCAGCGCGGGTCATCCTCGGCACCAGGGAGCGCCTGACAAGAGACACACTTGCTGTGAAGATGCAACTGGTTTATGAGCAAAGGTTTAACCATCAAACTGAAGCCCGGCCCGTTCATCCACCAGCTTGTCACCGGGTGGCAGTGATGGAAAGGATTCGATTCCCAGTGGCATCGCCTCTCCGCTGCATCAGCTCAACGTTCTCATAAAGGCAACGCAAGAAAAGGAGAAACCATCTTCAAAAAGGCAAAATGGGATGAAAGGAAGCAATAGTGTTGGAGGTGGGATTGTAGCAGCCCGTCACTGCTCCACTGAAATCACTCACTGACAGGCATCAGCGTCAATGCGGGAATGCTGTAGAAGGTTCCAGAATAAAAGCTGGAAGGATACGTTGTGTAGCTCGGTGTCGCTGTCTCTCATCACACTGACTTAAAATCAAATTGGACGGGGGACTCAGACGACCAAAGCACTGAGCCTCACTGCCTGCCACTGTAAATATTTTATAGCGACTTAGAAAGCTTCAGCAGAATACAGATCGACACGATTAAATATGGAAGGGGTGTGTGGCGAGAGGCAGCTGCACGAAGGTTCCCAGACTGAGACACAGCAGACCCCTCTCACGTTCCATGGGATTGTGACAGATCACAGACTCGTGACTCCCCTCCCCCAGGCTGGGCCGCACCGTGTGGGAACTCACTGACCAGGCTGTCCCCGAGCCCAGCTCCTGGCTCCACACCCTCCCCATCAACAGGCCGATCGCCTTCCACCTCCGTAACATCGCCCGTCTCCACCCCCTGCCTCAGCTCATCCGCTGCAGAAGCCCTCATCCGTGCCTTTGTTACCTCTAGACTTGACCATTCCAACGCATTCCTGGCTGGCCTCCCACATTCTACCCGACATAAACTAGCGGTGACCCAAAACTCGGCTGCCCCGTGTCCTAACTCGCACCGAGTCCAGTTCACCCATCGCCCCCTGTGCTCGCTGCCCCGTGTCCTAACTCGCACCGAGTCCCGTTCACCCATCACCCCCTGTGCTTGCTGCCCCGTGTCCTAACTCGCACCGAGTCCAGTTCACCCATCGCCCCCTGTGCTCGCTGCCCCGTGTCCTAACTCGCACCGAGTCCAGTTCACCCATCGCCCCCTGTGCTCGCTGCCCCGTGTCCTAACTCGCACCGAGTCCAGTTCACCCATCGCCCCCTGTGCTCGCTGCCCCGTGTCCTAACTCGCACCGAGTCCAGTTCACCCATCACCCCCTGTGCTCGCTGCCCCGTGTCCTAACTCACACCGAGTCCAGTTCACCCATCGCCCCCTGTGCTCGCTGACCTACATTGGCTCCTGGTTAAGCAACGCCTCGATTTTAAAAATCTTTCTGTTCAAACCCTCCATGGCCCTCGCCCCTCCCTATCTCTGTAATCTCCTCCAGCCCCACAACCCCCCGAGATCTCTGCGCTCCTCCAATTCTGGCCTCTTGAGCATCCCTGATTATATTCGCTCCACCATTGGTGGCCGTGCCTTCAGCTGCCTGGGCCCCAAGCTCTGGAATTCCCTCCCTAAACCTCTCTGCCTCTCTCTGCTCCTTTAAAATGATCCCTCAGTACTGCCCCTCTGACAGTGCGGCACTCCCTCAGTACTGTCCCTCCGACAGTGCGGCGCTCCCTCAGTACTGCCCCTCCGACAGTGCGGCGCTCCCTCAGTACTGCCCCTCCGACAGTGCGGCGCTCCCTCAGTACTACCCCTCCGACAGTGCGGCTCTCCCTCAGTACTGCCCCTCCGACAGTGCGACACTCCCTCAGTACTGTCCCTCCGACAGTGCGGCGCTCCCTCAGTACTGCCCCTGCGACAGTGCGGCACTCCCTCAGTACTGCCCCTCCGACAGTGCAGCGCTCCCTCAGTACTGCCCCTCCGACAGTGCGGCACTCCCTCAGTACTGCCCCTGCGACAGTGCGACACTCCCTCAGTACTGCCCCTCCGACAGTGCGGCACTCCCTCAGCACTGTGCTGGGAGTGTCAGCCTGGATTTTGTGCTGAAGTCCCTGGAGTGGGACTTGAACCCACGACCTTCTGACTCAGAGGCGAGTGTGCTGCCCATTGAGCCACGGCTGGCAGTGTGTGGTGCGAAGGGGAGGGGCGGTGGGGCTGGGACTGATCGGAAAGGGCTGTGCTTGTTGGATATCCAGACATTTACCTTAATTCACATTTTGTTTTGCAGGCAGCTGACATGACTGGTGCAGCAGACTTCACCCAATGAAAGCACTGAGGGAGAGCGTGCAGAGCAAGGGGGAGGGGGCAGAAGGCAGGAGCAGGGAACTGGGAGCTTTCAAGGTGGAGTGAGAGGGAGGCAGGGGAACATGATCCAGAGGGTCAGGCCGAGCCAGCTGTCGACCCAACTGTTGCATCCGCCATTGGGATTGATCGCGTCTAGTCTCCGACTCACAGCCCGTCTGCGAGAGACATTACACTGCCGCGTCTCCTGAGGCAGCGAAGGGCGAATGTCCAACATAGTACAGCCCTCTCCCACGGGAAGGATGGGAATTTTGATGGACCAACAATAACCAGCTACTTCCGTGGGCCTTCTGTTGGATATGAAGCAGTGAACTACACAGAATGTACGACCCAGTGGGCCCACCTCTCCGTGCCGGGTCTATGCTCCACACCAGCCCCCTCCCACCCCTCTCCATCTCCCCCCATCACCATATCCTTCTATTCCCTTCTCCCCCATGTGTTTATCCAGCCTCCCCTTAAATACATCGATACTATTCCCCTCAACCCCTCCCTGTGACAGCGAGTTCCACATTCTCACCGCTCTCTGGGTAAAGAGGTTTCTCCTGAATTCCCCATTGGGTTTATCAGTGACTGTCTGATATTGATGGCCCGAGTTCTGGTCTCCCCAACAAGTGCAGACACTTTCTCTGAGCCGACCCTATCAAACCCTTTCATAATCTTAAACACCTCGATCAGCTCACCCCTCAGCCTTCTCTGTTCGAGAGTAAAGCGCCCCGGTCTGTTGTCTCTCCTGGCAGGGGCAGGATGTCGTGGTGATTATGTTAGACCCGAGTTCAAATCCCACCACACCAGCTGGGGAATTTAAATTCAGTTAATTAAATAAATCTGGAATATAAAGCCAGTGTCAGTGATGAAACTACTGGATAGTCGCAAAAACCCATCGGGTTCACCAATGTCCACGAGGGAGGGGAATCTGCCACTCTTAGCCAGTCTGGCTGATATGTGACTCCAGACCCACAGCGATGTGGCTGACTATTCTCTGCCCCCCTGGAGTGGCCCAGCGAGACACTCGAGGGTGACCAATACTGGCCAGCAACGCCCACGGGCCGTCAATGAGTAAAATGTAAAACCTCTCCGCTCCAGGGTCATCCTGGGGAATGTTTTACTTACAGATTCTGCTGTGGAATACGCAGCGCATTGTGCAGTGTCGGGGTGCTGTGTAATACGCAGCACATTGTGCAGTGTCTGGGTGCTGTGTAATACGCAGCACATTGTGCAGTGTCTGGGTGCTGTGTAATACGCAGCATATTGTGCAGTGTCTGGGTGCTGTGTAATACGCAGTACATTGTGCAGTGTCTGGGTGCTGTGTAATACGCAGCACATTGTGCAGTGTCTGGGTGCTGTGTAATACGCAGTACATTGTGCAGTGTCTGGGTGCTGTGTAATACGCAGCACATTGTGCAGTGTCGGGGTGTTGTGTAATACGCAGCACATTGTGCAGTGTCGGGGTGCTGTGTAATACGCAGTACATTGTGCAGTGTCGGGGTGTTGTGTAATACGCAGCACATTGTGCAGTGTCGGGGTGCTGTGTAATACGCAGCACATTGTGCAGTGTCTGGGTGTTGTGTAATACGCAGCACATTGTGCAGTGTCGGGGTGCTGTGTAATACGCAGCACATTGTGCAGTGTCGGGGTGCTGTGTAATACGCAGTACATTGTGCAGTGTCTAGGTGCTGTGTAATACGCAGTACATTGTGCAGTGTCTGGGTGTTGTGTAATACGCAGTACATTGTGCAGTGTCTGGGTGCTGTGTAATACGCAGCACATTGTGCAGTGTCTGGGTGCTGTGTAATACGCAGCAGAGGAGAGAGAGTGTTGCACGCACGTTGCTGGCAATGGATGAGAAAAACATTCTTCTTTCAAAGAATGAAAGCCTTTGTGCGAGCACTTCTAAAACCCTAATTAATCTGAAGTCTGTCGATGACTTGATTCTCCCGTTTAATTGCCTTAACTTTCATTTCCATTGAGGTGAAGAATATTTCCACGTGAAACACGTTATGTAAGGCACTGAGGGGTCCCTCTCCACCCTCCCCAGCCTGTGTCCATTTCTCCATACCTGATTGCTGGCTGTTCGACTGTGGCAGGAAACCCACTCCCCATTTTCACCCAAAGTCCACCCAGAAACAAAGACGTGCATTTATATAGCGCCTTTCACCACCTCAGGACGTCCCAAAGCATTTTACAGCTAATGAAGTACTTTTGGAGTGCAGTCACTGTTGTATTGTGGGAAACGCAGCAGCCAATTTGTGCACAGCAAGCTCCCACACACAGCAATGTGATAATGGCCAGGTAATCTGTTTTAGTGATGTTGGTTGAGGGATAAATATTGGTCCAGGACACTGGGGAGAACTCCCCTGCTCTTCTTCGAAATAGTGCCCTGGGATCTTTTACATCCACCCGAGAGAGCAGACGGGGCCTCGCTTTAATGTCTCATCTGAAAGATGGCACTCCCTCAGTACTGCCCCTCCGACAGTATGGCACTCCCTCAGTAATGCCCCTCCGGCAGTGTGGCACTCCCTCAGTACTGCCCCTCCGACAGTGCGGCACTCCCTCAGTAATGCCCCTCCGGCAGTGTGGCACTCCCTCAGTACTGCCGCTCCGACAGTGCAGCGCTCCCTCAGTACTGCCCCTCCAACAGTGCAGCACTCCCTCAGTACTGCACTGGGAGTGACAGCCTGGATTTTTGTGCTCGAGTCTCTGGACTGGGACTTGAACCCACGACGTTCTGACTGAGAGACGAGAGGGTGCTGCTCCCTGAGCCACATTGAAAGGCAGTGCCGGAGGGAACCTTGCACCTTGGAGTGTTGGAAGCATTTGCGAGATGAGAAGGAGTGTGTGGTACACAGACCAGTGTTTCCCCGGATTGTCTCAACAGCCGGTCCAACACTGTCACAGCACAGTCAGCACCGAGCATCTTTTATCTCCCACTGCCTTCCGCTTCATTTCGTATGCAGCACAGAGATGCCTGTGATGTACTTTTTAACACAGTTTAACAATGTGCTCCTATCCCCATAGTTACCAAAAACCTGACTGCTTGCATCAAACCAGCAACGTGATTCCGTGCTCCACATTCCAACTCCACGGTGAAGATTGGGCAACAGCCAATGTCCCAAACACTTCCAGAGCACGGAATCAACTAAGATGCCACATAATATTAAATGTTTCAAAACATTAGTGTCTCTCAGTCTTTCCTCAGGAAGATACGTGACAGAGTAAAGCTCCCTCTACACTGTCCATCAAACGCTCCCAGGACAGGTACAGCACGGGTTAGATACAAAGTAAAGCTCCCTCTACACTGTCCCATCAAACACCCCCAGGGCAGGTACAGGGGGTTAGATACAGAGTAAAGCTCCCTCTACACTGTCCCATCAAACACTCCCAGGGCAGGTACAGCACGGGGTTAGATACAAAGTAAAGCTCCCTCTACACTGTCCCATCAAACACTCCCAGGGCAGGTACAGCACGGGTTAGATACAAAGTAAAGCTCCCTCTACACTGTCCCATCAAACACTCCCAGGGTAGGTACAGGGGGTTAGATACAGAGTAAAGCTCCCTCTACACTGTCCCATCAAACACTCCCAGGGCAGGTACAGGGGGTTAGATACAGAGTAAAGCTCCCTCTACACTGTCCCATCAAACACTCCCAGGGCAGGTACAGGGGGTTAGATACAGAGTAAAGCTCCCTCTACACTGTCCCATCAAACACTCCCAGGGCAGGTACAGCACGGGTTGGATCGGGTCTGCCCCCCCTCAGTGTAGGTGGGATTGGGACGCTGGACCCCGCAGTAATAGCCCGATATCCTGCCCGCTGCACTGTCAGAGCTCCTGTAAAACTCTGGGCCTGGTGACTGTTGAAACCGGCCCTGGTGATTCGGGGAATTGCTGGCCAGGTATTTCTGTAAAGCACCAGGGATGGAGTGTTGAGGGAAAGTGTAAATGTTATAGATCCAGCGACAGTTCACATTACTGCCAGATTGAAATGGACGTTGCATTGTGGAACGAGGCAGGTCCGTGATCGCTGGGTACTGACAGTGCCACTGGGTCCCAGAAACTTCACATATATCCCACAGGCAATGGCACCTCACCCCCACCTCCGCAACTGATTGGCAGGTTTATATTTCACTTTGAAATATTCCAATTTCAGTTTGCTGTTTCTATGATCTGCCGATCGCCAGACATTGCTTTGTTGCCGTGGAGATGGTTCAGCTCGCTGCGGCCTGGGTTGTGTGGATCAGCCATGGAGAGGGGCCAGGTATCGGCCGACCAAGAGCTACCCAGCCGAATCCCACTTTCCAGATCTAGGTCCATAGCCCTGTAGGTTACGGCACTTCAAGAACTGTTTAAAAGGGGTGAGGGTTTCTGCCTCTACCACCCTTTCAGGCCGTGAGTTCCAGACCCCCACCACCCTCTGGGTGAAGACATTTCCCCTCAAATCCCCTCTAAACCTCCCCCCAATTACTTTCAATCTCTGCCCCCTGGTTATTGACCCTTCTGCTAAGGGAAACAGGTCCTTCCTATCCACTCTATCTCGGCCCCTCCTAATTTTATACACCTCAATAAGGTCTCCCCTCAGCCTCCTCTGTTCCAGCCCCAGCCGATCCAATAAAAATAAAAATGCATTTTGGAAGTAAATGATGGAACAGCTGAATCGACATATCAGATCATGAAAAGAAAGCAGGGTTTCATCAACTTGCACCTCTGCTCATCTATTGGGGGCGGGGGGGGGGGCAATGGGGGGCAAGGAGGGTGGGGGCGGGGGCAAGGGGGGTGGGGGGGGCAGACAATATAGAATCTGCCTGGTCAGTCACCTCCCACAATAGCCTAATTGTCCCACACTGTCCCAGACTGAACGCGGCCAAACTGGTCCCAAGATCAGATCCTGTGCACAAACTGGCTGCATGTGTGACCTACATTACAACAGTGGCTTCAGACCCATTGGCTGCAAAGCACTCTGGGACATGCGGAGCTCGTAGAAGGCGGCTATAAAAATGCAACTCTATCTTACGGTGACAGAATTATGTAAAAATGAAAAGCGGAGCATTGCCAAAGGTCGTCGTGACCAGTGTAACTGAGAAGCATTGCGAAGAACCATTCATCTATTTTTACCTTGCACTTGCTCTCTGTAACCTTTTTGTTTAATCAAATATTTATCCGGCTACCTGGTGCGACTGGGAACTGAGCGATTCTCTCTGCTGATTCATCTCTCCGCACTTTTACATTAGAAATTCTAGATGCTGCTTTCACAGGGTGAGAATTTTATTGCCGCAGCAATGGGACTCCAGGCACGCACTGTCTGACCCAACTTCACTCAACAGCTGGGCATGATCGGGTCAGAACAGCCACCATTGCAGTGAATGGCGGAGCGGGCTCGAGGGGCCGAATGGCCGACTCCTGTTCCTATTTCTCAATGTTCTTATGCTTCCAACACAGTCTCTGTTTTACAGAAACTGTGCCCTCTGCGACACGTGCTGGCCCCCATTACACTCGGCTCCCCCTCACAGTCACCGGCTCCCTGGTCTCATGCTGCCCCACCTGACCATTGGCCGGTGACGCAACCCGCTGAGTTTCACCAGACTCATCAACCGTGAGAGGCATCGAGCCCACGCTTGATTCTGTCCTCGTCCAAACTCCCCCCCCCCCCCCGCCACACACACCTGCACCTTTCAGCACTGGGCGTTGGACAGCGATCGGGGATCCAGCTCTGACGCCACTCCCCCCACCCCATACTGCCTCCCCCCCCCACCCCGTACCGAACCCCCACCCCCACCCCGTACCGCCCCCCACCCCCCTGCACCCCCCCATCGCAAACGGCACAGGAGCAGCCATTTCTAAATTGTTGCGGATGGGAAAGAAAGACTTGCATTTATATAGCGACTTTCACCACCTCAGGACGTCCCAAAGCGCTTTACAGCCAATGAAGTACTTTTGGAGTGTAGTCACTGTTGTAATGTGGGAAACACGGCAGCCAATTTGCACACAGCAAGCTCCCACACACAGCAATGTGATAATGGCCAGATAATCTGTTGTTAGTGATGTTGGTTCAGGGTTAAATATTGACTAGGACACCGGGGATAACTCTCCTGCTCCTTTTCGAATTAGTGCTCCAGGTTCTTGTACATTCGCCTGAGAGTTTAACATCTCATCCGAAAGACGACACCTCCGACAGTGCGACGCTCCCTCAGTGCTGCCCCTCCGACAGTGCGACGCTCCCTCAGTACTGCCCCTCTGACAGTGTGGCGCTCCCTCAGTGCTGCCCTTCCGACAGTGCGGCACTCCCTCAGTACTGCCCCTCCAACAGTGCGGCGCTCCCTCAGCACTGCCCCTCCGACAGTGCGGCGCTCCCTCAGTACTGCCCCTCCGATAGTGCAGCACTCCCTCAGTACTGCCCCTCCGACACTGCGGCACTCCCTCAGTACTGCCCCTCCGACAGTGCGGCGCTCCCTCAGTACTGCCCCTCCGACAGTGCGGCGCTCCCTCAGTACTGCCCCTCCGACAGTGCGGCGCTCCCTCAGTACTGCCCCTCCGACACTGAGGCGCTCCCTCAGTACTGCCCCTCCGACAGTGCGGCACTCCCTCAGAACTGCCCCTCCGACAGTGCGGTGCTCCGTTGGTCCATTGGGATTGTGCAGAGTGGGGGGAGGGGTTTGGTCCATGGAAGAACGGTATAATGGGAGTGACAGGATGGTTTGGATCACGTAAGTCTCTTTCACGAACCTGTGACAGTGACTTTCTGGCAGAGACTGGGCTGCAATCTCACAATATTTGCTGGCAGGTATAATTCCAGAGGGAGAATGAATATGTGTGTGTGTGTCTGTAATTTTACACAGAAGGAAGCAAGATTACTGTCATTATCCCAGACTGATCGGGTCCACAGAGAAACAGAAATATTTGTTTGCCATGAACCAGTACACAGTTCACACTGTGATTCATGAATAGAAAGAAAGAGATACTGCATTTACAAAGTATTCTCCAGCTTATAACAGCAATGGGATAAGCAACCAGATCATTTGTTTTCTAGTGATGTTGGTTGGGAAATAAATGTTGGTCCAGCACACCGGGGAGAAGGTGGTGAGACAGCTTGTCAAATCGCTGTGGTGCAGGATACTGCTTTGTAGCGGTCATTCCAGGGGCAGTTAAAGAGTTACCCACATTGCTGTGGGTCTGGAGTCACACATCGGTCAGACCGGGTATGGGCGGCAGATTTCCCTCCCTGAAGGCCATCAGTGAACCCGATGGGTTTTTACGACAATCATGCTCACCATTATTGACACTGGCTTTTTATTGCAGACTTAATTAATTTGCTGAATTTAAATCACTACGCGACGTTGCCATCTGTGGGATTGTTTGATAAGAATGGATTGAGGGAGTGACAGAGGCACAGGTAGGTGAGGAGATATAATCCCAGCAAAGGAGATGGTCATTGCTTTACTTTTGACGTGTGATTGGCCCTCTGTCCCACACGGCAACCAGTTACCAACAACCTGTCGGGGAACGTTTCCCTGCATCAGACAGAAACCTCCCCCTCCCCCTCCATCTCCCCCTCCCCTTCCCCCTCCACCTCCCCCTCCCCCTCCATCTCTCCCTCCCCCTCCCCCTCAATCTCCCCCTTCCCTCCCCATTTATCTCCCCCTCCACCTCCCCCTCCCCCTCCATCTCCCCTCCCCCTCAATCGCCCCCTCCCCTCCACATCTATTTCCCCCTCCACCTCCCCTCCCCCTCCATCTCCCCCTCCCCTTCCCCCTCCATCTCCCCCTCCACCTCCCCCTCCCCCTCCATCTCCCCCTCCCCCTCCATCTCTCCCTCCCCCTCCATCTCCCCCTCCCCCTCCATCTCTCCCTCCCCCTCCATCTCTCCCTCCCCCTCCCCCTCCATCTCCCCCTCCCCCTCCATCTTTCCCTCCCCCTCCATCTCTCCCTCCCCCTCCCCCTCAATCTCCTCCTCCCCTTCCCCCTCCATCTCCCCCTCCACCTCCCCCTCCCCCTCCATCTCCCCCTCCCCCTCCATCTCTCCCTCCCCCTCCATCTCCCCTCCCCCCTCCACCTCCCCCTCCATCTCTCCCTCCCCCTCCATCTCCCCCTCCCCCTCCATCTCTCCCTCCCCCTCCATCGCTCCCTCCCCCTCCCCCTCCATCTCCCCCTCCCCCTCCATCTTTCCCTCCCCCTCCATCTCTACCTCCCCCTCCCCCTCCATCTCCCCCTCCCCTTCCCCCTCCATCTCCCCCTCCACCTCCCCATCCCCCTCCATCTCCCCCTCCCCCTCCATCTCCCCCTCCCCTTCCCCCTCCACCTCCCCCTCCCCCTCCATCTCCCCCTCCCCCTCCATCTCTCCCTCCCCCTCCATCTCTCCCTCCCCCTCCCCCTCCCCCTCCCCCTCCATCTTTCCCTCCCCCTCCATCTCTCCCTCCCCCTCCCCCTCAATCTCCCCCTCCCCTCCCCATCTATCTCCCCACCCACCTCCCCCCCCTCCATCTCCCCCTCCCCCTCCATCTCCCACTTCCCCTTCCATCTCCCCTCCACCTCCCCCTCCCCCTCCATCTCTCCCTCCCCTCCTCCCCCTCCATCTCTCCCTCCCCTCCCCATCTATCTCCCCCTCTCCCTCCATCTCCCCCTCCCCCTCCCCCTCCATCTCCCCCTCCATCTCCATCTCCCCCTCCATCTCCATCTCCACCTCCCCCTCCCCTCCTCCCCCTCCATCTCTGGGTTTGGGAGGGGCTGGGTTTGGGAGGTGCTGGGTTTGGGAGGGGGAGGGGCTGGGTTGGGGGAGGGGAGGGGAGGGCCTGGGTTGGGGGAGGAGCTGGGCTGGGGAGGGGGAGGGGCTGGGTTGGGTTGTGCCTGGGATGGTTCTGTGCTGGGCCTTTTCCTGATGTCACTGACATTTGACCTGAGCACTTTCAGCATCTTGCCGATTGTGGGGCTTGTCACAGGGAGAGGCTGAGCCCAGTCGATCCCCTCCAAACTGCTCTCCTATTGGCTTGCAGTGGTTGTGTGACCCCTGGCTCCGGGTCACACAACCATTCCCACATCCAATTTGCCTTTAACCACGACACGTGCAGCACTACACAGGGAGAGCAGTAACTGGGGAGGTCCCAGTCATTGTTTCCCTGTCACTGATGTGTCTGAACAATCTTTTATTTCTGAATAAACACCTTTAGATAGGGTCTGGAATAAACAGCGTGTTAGAGAATCACAGAATGAGAAGAATAAGAACAGAAGAAATAGGAACAGGAGTAGGCCACCTGGCCCCTCGAGCCTGCTCCCGCCATTTAATAAGATCATGGCTGATCTGATCATGGACTCAGCTTCACTTCCCCTCCCCATAACCCTTTACTCCCTTATCGCTCAAAAATCTGTCTATCTCCACCTTAAATATATTCAATGACCCAGTCTCCACAGCTCTCTGGGGCAGAGAATTCCACAGATTTACAACCCTCTGAGAGAAGAAATTCCTCCTCAACTCAGTTTTAAATGGGTGACCCCTTATTCTGAGACTATGCCCCCTAGTTCTAGATTTCCCCATGAGGGGAAACATCCTCTCTGCATCTACCCTGTCAAGCCGCCTCAGAGTCTTATATGTCTCAATAAGATCACCTCTCATTCTTCTGAACTCCAATGAGTACAGGCCCAACCTGCTCAACCTTTCTTCAAAGTCAACCTCCTCATCTCTGGAATTAATCTAGTGAACCTTCTCTGAACAGCCTCCAATGCAAGTATATCCTTCCTTAAATACGGAGACCAAAACTGTACGCAGTACTCCAGGTGTGGCCTCACCAATACCCTGTGCAGTTGTAGCAAGACTTCACTCTTATCTCCCTTGCAATAAAGGCCAAGGTACCATTTGCCTTCCTAATTGCTTGCTGTACCTTACGAGACTCCCAAAGCAAGCGCTCTACTCGGAACTCCTTCACGGCAAACGAGCCAAAGGTGGGCAGCGGAAACGTTACAAGGACACCCTCAAAGCCTCCCCGATAAAGTGCAACATCCCCACCGACACCTGGGAGTCCCTGGCCAAAGGCTGTCGTAAGTAGAGGAAGTGCATCCGGGAGGGCGCTGAGCACCTCGAGTCTCGTCGCCGAGAGCATGCAGAAACCAAGCGCAGGCAGCAGAAGGAGCGTGCGGCAAACCAGTCCCACCCTCCCCTTCCCTCAACCACTGTCTGTCCACCTGTGACAGGGGACTGAGGTTCTCGTATTGGACTGTTCCAGCCACCTAAGGACTCACTTTAAGAGTGGAAGCAAGTCTTCTCAATTCCGAGGG
>NC_091992.1:134785064-134912564 GCF_044704955.1 Pristiophorus japonicus
GTGTGTCTATTTACTGAGCAAGCATCTGCCAGTGTCCCAGGGGGTGAACCGGCCCTGGTGACTGAGACACTCACTCACACCGCTTCTCCTTTACACATTTTACTAACAAGCACACAAATAGGTTAAAGTTCACATTGGCCATCCAAAACTCGACAGCCCGTGTCCTAACTCGCACCCAGTCCCGCTCACCCATCACCCCCTGTGCTCACTGACCCCGTGTCCTAACTCGCACCCAGTCCCGCTCACCCATCACCCCCTGTGCTCACTGACCCCGTGTCCTAACTCGCACCAAGTCCCACTCACCCATCACCCCCTGTGCTCACTGTCCTGTGTCCTAACTCGCACCGAGTCCCACTCACCCATCACCCACTGTGCTCACTGCCCCGTGTGTCCTAACTCGCACCGAGTCCCACTCACCCATCACCCTCTGTGCTCACTGCCCGTGTCCTAACTCACACCCAGTCCCGCTCACCCATCACCCCCTGTTCTCGCTGCCCCATGTCCTAACTCGCACCAAGTCCCACTCACCCATCACCCCCTGTGCTCACTGCCCCGTGTCCTAACTCACACCAAGTCCCGCTCACCCATCACCCCCTGGTCTCACTGCCCCGTGTCCTAACTCACACCGAGTCCCACTCACCCATCACCCCCTGTGCTCACTGCCCCGTGTCCTAACTCGCACCGAGTCCCGCTCACCCATCACCCCCTGTGCTCACTGACCCCGTGTCCTAACTCGCACCCAGTCCCGCTCACCCATCACCTCCTGTGCTCACTGCCCCGTGTCCTAACTCACACCCAGTCCCGCTCACCCATCACCCCCTGTGCTCACTGACCCCGTGTCCTAACTCACACCCAGTCCCAATCACCCATCACCCCCTGTGCTCGCTGCCCCGTGTCCTAACTCGCACCCAGTCCCACTCACCCATCAACCCCTGTGCTCACTGACCTACATTGGCTCCCGGTTAAACAACGCCTTGATTTCAAAATTCTCATTCTTATTTTTTTAAATCCCTCCATGGCCCTCGCCCCTCCCTATCTCTGTAATCTCCTCCAGCCCCACAACCCCCCGAGATGTCTGTGCTCCTCCAATTCTGCCCTCCTGAGCATCCCTGATTATAATCGCTCAACCATCGGTGGCCGTGCCTTCTGTTGCCTGGGCCCCAAGCTCGGGAACTCCCTCCCTGAACCTCCCCACCTCTCGACCTCTCTTCCCTCCTTCAAGACGCTCCTTAAAACCAAACTCGTTGACCCAGCTTTTGGTCACCTGCCCTAATTTCTCCTTATGCGGCTCGGTATCAAATTTGTTATCTCATAACACTCCTCTGAAGCGCCTTGGGACGTTTCACTGCATTAAAGGCGCTATATAAATACAGGTTGTTGTTGTTGTAGTGGAATATGCTTATTGTGATCACACGTTGAACAGCAGGGGAGCTGGGAACGTGCGGGTGGGATTTCCCGGAGCTGTGATGTGGGCCAGGCTGATCCTGCCTGGAGACAACAGGCCGGGCTGCTCAGAATCTTAAACCTGCGTCACACTCAGGCAAATCGTTCAAGGTCGTTGCTGCCTGCATAGTTTGTCTTTCATCCTGGACAGCATTACCCCAAAGACCGCCACCTCCACTGTGGCTGTAAATATATTGAAGAGGTCTGTCAGACAGTCTGTATTTGAAGTGTAGAAAATTATTCTCAGGCCTAGCTGCTGTACAGGGGCTCAGCTGGCAGCTCTCTGCACATAAGGAATAGGAGCAGGAGTCGGCCATTCGGCCCCTCGAGCCTGCTCCGCCGTTCAATACGATCACGGCTGATCATCGACCTCAGCTCCGCTTTCCCGCCCGATCCCCATATCCCTTGATTCCCCTAGAGTCCAAAAATTGAATCTATCTCGGCCTTGAATATACTCAAAGACTGAGCCTCCACAGCCCTCTGGGGCAGAGAATTCCAAAGATTCACCACCCTCTGAGTGAAGAAATTCCTCCTCATCTCAGTCCTAAATGGTCGACCCCTTATCCTGAGACTGTGACCCCTGGTTCTAGACTGCCAGGAGAGAGCGCTCGGATATGGTGAGACATACCTGGGATGGCGCGCTGTTTGAGGAGCGAGATCATCGAGTGATTGTCCCGAGGAAAAATGTCTGGGGAGGATTTTAACCCCCCTGCAGGGGGTGGGGGGGCTGATCCCAGCCAGTAAAATCCCCCGGGGTCACTGGGTGGTCTCCTCGCCTCATGTCTGGGTCTGTCGTGGACCCATTGATCCGATGGGCCCCAAGCTCTAGAGTGCCCCACATAAACCTCCGCCTCACCACCTCTCTCTCCTCCCGCAAAACCTACCTCTTTCACCAAGCTTTTGGTCACCTGCCCGAATATCTCATGTGGCTCGATGTCAAATTTTGTCTGATTAATGCTCCCGTGAAGCATCTTGGGACGTTTTACTACGGAGTCTGTGAGTAAGCTGTTTCTGACAGTGCGGCACTCCCTCAGTACTGCCCCTCCGACAGTGCGGCACTCCCTCAGTACTGCCCCTCCGACAGTGCGGCACTCCCTCAGTACTGCCCCTCCGACAGTGCGGGGCTCCCTCAGTACTGACCCTCCGACAGTGCAGCGCTCCCTCAGTACTGCCCCTCCGACAGTGCGGCACTCCCTCAGTACTGCCCCTCCGACAGTGCTGCACTCCCTCAGTACTGCCCCTCCGACAGTGCGGCACTCCCTCAGTACTGCCCCTCCGACAGTGCGGCACTCCCTCAGTACTGCCCCTCCGACAGTGCGGGGCTCCCTCAGTACTGACCCTCCGACAGTGCAGCGCTCCCTCAGTACTGCCCCTCCGACAGTGCGGCACTCCCTCAGTACTGCCCCTCCGACAGTGCGGCACTCCCTCAGTACTGCCCCTCCGACAGTGCGGCGCTCCCTCAGTACTGCCCCTCCGACAGTGCGGCACTCCCTCAGTACTGCCCCTCAGACAGTGCGGCACTCCCTCAGTACTGCCCCTCCGACAGTGCTGCACTCCCTCAGTACTGCCCCTCCGACAGTGCAGCACTCCCTCAGTACTGCCCCTCCGACAGTGCGGCACTCCCTCAGTACTGCCCCTCCGACAGTGCGGGGCTCCCTCAGTACTGCCCCTCCGACAGTGCAGTGCTCCCTCAGTACTGCCCCTCCGACAGTGCGGGGCTCCCTCAGTACTGCCTCTCCGACAGTGCGGCGCTCCCTCAGTACTGCCTCTCCGACAGTGCGGCGCTCCCTCAGTACTGCCCCTCCGACAGTGCGGGGCTCCCTCAGTACTGCCCCTCCGACAGTGCGGCGCTCCCTCAGTACTGCCCCACCGACAGTGCGGCGCTCCCTCAGTACTGCCCCTCCGACAGTGCGGCACTCCCTCAGTACTGCCCCTCCGACAGTGCGGCGCTCCCTCAGTACTGCCCCACCGACAGTGCGGCGCTCCCTCAGTACTGCCCCTCCGACAGTGCGGCGCTCCCTCAGTCAGCCTGGGCTACCTGCTGAGGTTCAGGGTTGGGTCTCGAACACATGATGTTCTGACTCCGAGGCGACTGGGCGAAGAAGGAGAGGTTTACAAAGTCCCACTGAAACCACCTGCTTGTGCTGAAACCGATTGTGATGGAGTGAACACTGCACATGTCTGAAAACCTTCACACTGACAGTGAGAGGGTCGATTAGCTACTCCAGGTAATCAGGGTAAAATATGAATGCAGTTCTTCAACTGCGACACAGCTGCCAACTGGAATTAATGGCGTGCTGGGGAAACGGCATCGAAGATCCATTGCCCAACCTGCCCCACACATCACACAGCAACACCGTGTTTCTGTGCATTCAGCAATGTCAGGCTTCACATCGCACGTACCCAGAGACTGAGGCACACAATCCCGGCCCGCATTCCCAGGGCAGTACTGAGGGAGCGCTGCACTGTCGGAGGGGCAGTACTGAGGGAGCGCTGCACTGTCGGAGGGGCAGTACTGAGGGAGCGCTGCACTGTCGGAGGGGCAGTACTGAGGGAGTGCCGCACTGTTGGAGGGGCAGTACTGAGGGAGCGCTGCACTGTCGGAGGGGCAGTACTGAGGGAGTGCCGCACTGTCGGAGGGGCAGTACTGAGGGAGCGCCCTTTGTCGGAGGGGCAGTACTGAGGGAGTGCCGCACTGTCGGAGGGGCAGTACTGAGGGAGTGCCGCACTGTTGGAGGGGCAGTACTGAGGGAGTGCCGCACTGTCGGAGGGGCAGTACTGAGGGAGTGCCGCACTGTCGGAGGGGCAGTACTGAGGGAGCGCCCTTTGTCGGAGGGGCCGTCTTTCGGATGAGGCGTTAAACTGAGGATCCGCCTGCTCCTTGAGGTGGATGTAAAAGATCCCGTGGCACTATTCGAAGAACAGGGGAGTTCTCCCTGGTATCCTGGGCCAATATTTATCCCTCGACCAATTTCCCCAATAAAGCAGATTATCTGGTCATTATCACATTGCTGTGTGTGGGAGCTTGCTGTGCGCAAATTGGCTGCCACGTTTTCCACATTACAACAGTGACTGCGTTCCAAATGTACTTAATTGGCTGTAAAGCGCTTTGGGATCTCCTGAGGTGGTGAAAGGTGCTATATAAATGTAAGGCTTTGTGCTGTATCGAGAGACGCTGAGTGAGTTGATTGCTTTATATGGAGTGTTTCGAGACACAATAACAGAGTCTGCAATCAGTGAGAGGCAGCAGAGAGTTTGATGGAAGATGGTTGAGATTTGTTTGACGGATTCCCATTATCAGCACACCTACTAATTGCAGAAAAGCCCAAGATTGCCAACCTACCAGCAATTCGCCGGCAATTTGTTCGTTATGTGCATAGAATTACTCTGTCCAGTTTGAGCAAGCTAATGTGGGAAAGGACACAGAGAGTTGACCTGAGCCCAGTCAGCCCTGCCAAAACCCCTTTGCTTTTTCATCTCTCAAACTGCTGATCACTTGTCCTCCAACACTCCACCCCACGTCACCCCGTAAAACAAACTGTATTTTAGGAGAGAGGCAGAGAAATATAGACAAGCAACAAGAGAGACAGAGAGACAGAGAGACACACACACCAGCCGAAGGGAAGAATAGACGGAGGCAGACAGATAAAGAGACACAGAGAAAGAGAGGCAGAAAGACACACAGAGACACACAGAGAAACAGTGAGACACAGAGAGATAGAGACACACAGACACACACAGAGACACACACACAGAGACACACAGAGAAACAGTGAGACACACAGAAATAGAGACACACAGACACACACAGAGACACACACACAGAGACACACAGAGAAACAGTGAGACACACAGAAATAGAGACACACAGACACACACAGAGACACACACACACAGACACACAGAGAAACAGTGAGACACACAGAGATAGAGACACACAGACACACACAGAGACACACACACAGAGACACACAGGGAAACAGTGAGACACACAGAGATAGAGACACACAGAGACACACACACACAGACACACAGGGAAACAGTGAGACACACAGAGATAGAGACACACAGACACACACAGAGACATACACACAGAGACACATACAGACACACAGAGATAGAGACACAGAGACACACAGAACGACACAGACACATACAGAGAAACGGAGACACACACACACACACACACACACACACAGGGACACACATACACTCACACAGAAACACACAGAGACATACACACAGAGACACACAGAGCAACACAGAGACATACACACAGAGACACATACAGACACACAGAGATAGAGACACAGAGACACACAGAGCAACACAGACAGACACAGAGAAACAAAGACACACAGACACAGAGACACACAAACAACCCCAGCTTCTCCAGTTTATCCACATATCTGAAATCCCTCATCCCTGGGACCATTGCAGTAAACCTCCCTTGCACCCTGTGCCAGGTCTTTCCATAGTGCGGGGCACTGAACGGGACACACTACTCCAGCTGGGGCCAAACCGGTGATGTATAAAGGTTTATCGTAGCTTCCTTGCTTTTGTACTCGAGGGGTCGGATTTTCGGCAGGTTGGTGACGGGCTTTCACTGCGATTTGATGCTCCACGGTGAAACCCGGTCACTCAGCTCGGGCGGGAACCTCGGGCACTTGTTTGCGGCGGTGTTTCCAAGGGACCGCCGGGGAGAGGTGTGCCAACGTGGAATGACTCCGATTGGGTTTGGGATGGGGTTTCGGCGCTCACTGGCTTGTACACTGTGCCCCCAACACCGAGGGGTCGAACCGCTGATGCCCAGCTGGATGGGGCGGAGTGTTCTCTCGATCTGATCCTGGGCCATCGGTCACAGCATGTAATCAATTCACACACGCTGCAAGTACAGAGGCCACCGACCCAGGCGATGGATCAACCATCACCAACTATACAGGCCTCTGTGCTCACTGCAGACTGCACCCACACGATAAACGCTCCCTATGTCAGAGCCCAGCCAGACAGGCCCCACATCACACTCAGTGAACCCACTCACAGATCATCATCATCATAGGCAGTCCCTCACAATCGAGGAAGACTTGCTTCCACTCTAAAAGTGAGTTCTCAGGTGACTGAACAGTCCAATAGGGGAATTACAGTCTCTGTCACAGGTGGGACAGACAGTGGTTGAGGGAAAGGGAGGGTGGGACTGGTTTGCCGCACACTCCTTCCGCTGCCTGCGCTTGGTTTCTGCATGCTCTCGGCGACGAGACTCGAGGTGCTCAGCGTCCTCCCGGATGCTCTTCCTCCACTTAGGCCGGTCTTTGGCCAGGGACTCCCAGGTGCCAGTGGGGATGTTGCATTTTATCAGGGAGGCTTTGAGGGTGTCCTTGTAACGTTTCCTCTGCCCACCTGGGGCTCGCTTGCCATGTAGGAGTTCCGAGTAGAGCGCTTGCTTTGGGGAGTCTCGTGTCACAGACCAGACACTCACTGAACCCGCTCACAGACACAGGGTCACATTGTGGGTCTGCTCACTGTCAGTGTCAGCATCAGCAGCAATCCCACCCACCCCCCACACACCCCAACCACACCCCACCCACCCCCCACCCACACACCCCCACCCCCACCCACCCCACCCACACACCACCCACACCCACCCCCCTACACCCCACCCACCCACACCCCCACCCACCCCCCACCCACACCCCCCCACCCACACCCACCCACCCACACCCCCACCCACCCCCCTACACCCCACCCACACCCACCCCCCACCCCCCACCCACACCCCACCTCCACCCCACCCACACCCCCCACCCACCTACACCCCACCCACCCACACCCCCACCCCCACCCACCCCCCACCCACCCCACCCACCCGCCCACACCCCCACCCACCCCCCACCCCCCACCCACACCCCACCCCCACCCCACCCACACCCCCCACCCACCCCACACCCACACCACGGAAACACCTCCGTCACTGACGGATCTTTGCTTTGTTCAGAAACCCAACTAACGGGGCAGCAAAGCCTCACCGATACTCGGTACCGAGGTCACAAGCTGTCCCGAGGGGCAGAGGTCAGTGGGCAGCCAGTTTGGAGTTTAGAAGAAGGGAGGGATGAGGGAGACTGAGGGAGGGCTGAGGGAGGGCTGAGGGAGGCTGAGGGAGGGCTGATGGAGGCTGAGGGAGGGCTGATGGAGACTGAAGGGGGTCTGAGGGAGGGCTGAGGGAGGCTGAGGGGGGCTGAGAGACTGAGGGGGGCTGAGGGGAGGCTGAGGGGAGACTGAGGGGGGCTGAGAGACTGAGCGGGGCTGAGGGGAGGCTGAGGGGAGACTGAGGGGGACTGAGATACTGAGGGGGGCTGAGGGGAGACTGAGGGGGGCTGAGAGACTGAGGGGGGCTGAGGGGAGGCTGAGGGGAGACTGAGGGAGGCTGAGGGGAGACTGAGGTGGGCTGAGGGAGCTTCCACAGGTTTAAGGTCCTGGGAGTACAGTGGGAGACGGTGCAGTCTTGATTTCAACGTGGTGAGAATATGGTGGGGGGAGAGTGTGGGATGGGGAGGGAGGGGGAGGGGGAGAGTGTGGGATGGGGAGGGAGGGGGAGGGGGAGTGTGTGGAATGGGGAGGGAGGGGGAGGGGGAGAGTGTGGGATGGGGGGAGGGGAGAGAGTGCGGGGCGGAGGGGGGAGGGGAGAGAGTGTGTAGGATAGGGAGGGCGGGAGGGGAAGGGGAGAGAGTGTGTAGGATAGGGAGGGCGGGAGGGGAAGGGGAGAGAGTGCGGGGGGGGGGGGTAGGGGGAGAGTGTGGAATGGGGGGGAGAGGGAGGGGGTTAGTGCGGGGGGAGGGGGAGGGGAGAGAGTGTGGGGGGGGGAAGAGTGTGGAGGGGGGGGAGAGTGTGTAGGATAGGGAGGGCGGGAGGGGAAGGGGAGAGAGTGCGGGGGGGCTATTTGGAGCTGGGTGAGACGGAGTAGGGGGGGGGCCCAGGTCCCACCCCCAGGCTACACTGCGCTTGGCCGGACGAGGGCCCGAGGCGCTGCGTGTTGGCGGGGGCGGGGGGGGGGGTAAATCGGCTCAGGGCTCCGTTCTCGATCGATGTCCAGCCACCCCGTCAGGAAGCACAGATGGGCGGAGGTCAGGCTCAGCCCCTCCCCGACTGAGAGTGTAGACTAACTGTAGACCGTCCAAGGTCGCCCATCAACCATCACCTCTCGGGTGTCAGTGGACGCGGTGTCAGAGGACGCGGGGTCAGACGGTGAGGGGTCAGAGGGCGCGGGGTCAGACGGTGAGGGGTCAGAGGGCGCGGGGTCAGAGGGCGCGGGGTCAGACGGTGCGGGGTCAGGCGGTGCGGGGTCAGAGGGCGCGGGGTCAGGCGGTGCGGGGTCAGAGGGCGCGGGGTCAGACGGTACGGGGTCAGAGGGTGCGGGGTCAGAGGGTGGCTATCGCCAATGCAGGCAGAATGCCAGAACAACCAGTGCTTCCAAAAGAAACGGAGAGAAAATTGTGTAAAAAAAACCCAAGCTTGGTGCCATCGAATCATGCGGCCTGATCGATTTCAGTTTCAGTCAATGATGGTGGCCTGCACACTTTGTCAGACTCTTCACTACATTCCTCAGCTCATAAAGTTCCAGCTTCATTCAACTTGAACTACATTGACAACACATCACTCAGGGCCAGAGACTGGAGATCCCACATTGGGCCCATCAGCCACCTTACAAGCCATGTTAGTGTCATCCCCGACTCCGAGGGACTGCCTGAGTAGAGGGAGCCGCGATACCAGTGCGGCAACAGCACGCCATGGTGCCACCGGGCACACACAGAGAGAAGGCGGATATCAAACCGGGCAGCAGCACAACCGTAAAGGCAAGAAGACGAGTAATATCAGCTCTGGGAGTGTTTGATGGGACAGTGTAGAAACATAGAAACATAGAAAATAGGTGCAGGAGCAGGCCATTCAGCCCTTCTAGCCTGCACCGCCATTCAATGAGTTCATGGCTGAACATGAAACTTCAGTACCCACTTCCTGCTTTCTCGCCATACCCCTTGATCCCCCGAGTAGTAAGGACTTCATCTAACTCCCTTTTGAATATATTTAGTGAATTGGCCTCAACTACTTCCTGTGGTAGAGAATTCCACAGGTTCACCACTCTCTGGGTGAAGAAGTTTCTCCTCATCTCGGTCCTAAATGGCTTACCCCTTATCCTTAGACTGTGTCCCCTGGTTCTGGACTTCCCCAACATTGGGAACATTCTTCCTGCATCTAACCTGTCTAACCCCGTCAGAATTTTAAACGTTTCTGTGAGGTCCCCTCTCATTCTTCTGAACTCCAGTGAATACAAGCCCAGTTGATCCAGTCTTTCTTGATAGGTCAGTCCCGCCATCCCGGGAATCAGTCTGGTGAACCTTCGCTGCACTCCCTCAATAGCAAGAATGTCCTTCCTCAGGTTAGGAGACCAAAACTGTACACAATACTCCAGGTGTGGCCTCACCAAGGCCCTGTACAACTGTAGCAACACCTCCCTGCCCCTGTACTCAAATCCCCTCGCTATGAAGGCCAACATGCCATTTGCTTTCTTAACCGCCTGCTGTACCTGCATGCCAACCTTCAATGACTGATGTACCATGACACCCAGGTCTCGTTGCACCTCTCCTTTTCCTAATCTGTTACCATTCAGATAATAGTCTGTCTCTCTGTTTTAACCCATGCTGTACCTGCCCTGGGAGTGTTTGATGGGACAGTGTAGAGGGAGCTTTACTCTGTATCTAACCTGTACCTGCCCTGGGAGTGTTTGATGGGACAGTGTAGAGAGAGCTTTACTCTGTATCTAACCCCCTGTACCTGTCCTGGGAGTGTTTGATGGGACAGTGTAGAGGGAGCTTTACTCTGTATCTAACCCCGTGCTGTACCTGCCCTGGGAGTGTTTGATGGGACAGTGTAGAGGGAGCTTTACTCTGTATCTAACCCCCTGTACCTGCCCCGGGAGTGTTTGATGGGACAGTGTAGAGGGAGCTTTACTCTGTATCTAACCCCCTGTACCTGCCCCGGGAGTGTTTGATGGGACAGAGTAGAGGGAGCTTTACTCTGTATCTAACCCCCTGTACCTGCCCTGGGAGTGTTTGATGGGGCAGTGTAGAGAGAGCATTACTCTGTATCTAACATCGGACACGTCCGGTGGTCACGAAAGGCGCTATGTAAATGCAAGTCTTTATTTCTTCTCTTTCACTGACCTGCCTCACTTTGATGAACATAAAACAATGTAATGAATAATGAATTTCCCTTTCATTACAGCGAAAGCAGCAGAGAGGATGTGTTACAGTGAGGGTTGTGCATACCTTAGGAACCATTTTGTGGTGTACAGCAATAGATTTTTTTAATGTACCCACAATACACTCAGCGCAAAAACATCTGCCTTCACATCTGTCAACATATTATATCTTATCTTAGTGTGCAGAAAGGAGCGAGATAGATTTAAATTAACATCAGTGAGAAGATCATTAATTTCCTACATCACACACTCTCCCCACCAATTCAATCTCCCACAGCCCATGGACACTCGCTCCTATCACTATCCTCCCCACCCACTCAATCTTTGGCCCCAGGTTACCATCAGGGGTTAGATTGGCGATAACATTGAAACATTTTAAAAGAAGGACTGCCAATCCTTTAATGTTGAATCTGGTGACCTTCGGCCTGAAATGTACAAGCATTCTGCAATATTACAAAGTTTCCTCAGCAACCAGCAGTCAAACTCGGACTGAACTCACTCAGTGTTTACTTAACAACAATTGGACATTGTAGTGGTGAAGGGGCAGCGCCTGCCCCCGCCAGCAGAATACTGCCCCGAGCGTTACACGGTATAACGGCGTTATCAGTCTCGAACACATGCGCGAGGAATTTCCCCGACTGCTCATCGTAACATTGGCGCTGAGCCCGCTTACAGAGGCCAATGGGTGATGCGTGTGATAGGGTATGGTCAGAGCTCCCTATTGTCTGGCTGCTATCAGCGACCTCGAATCCGCTATGTTAACGCTGCTTAAAGCCAGTCTCCACAATAACACCTGTTTCGTGTTCATTGGACTGGCTAATGAGAAACCCTGGCTATCACTCGTGCTGTTCCTTCCTTAACTCTTCCCAGTGCCTCCATAACACAAGCCCTACCACACTGTTGGTAGCACTCTCCCCGCACTGTGGGAGGGGCAGTACTGAGGGAGTGCCGCACTGTCGGAGGGGCAGTACTGAGGGAGTGCCGCACTGTTGGAGGGGCAGTACTGAGGGAGTGCCGCACTGTCGGAGGGGCAGTACTGAGGGAGCGTCGCACTGTCGGAGGAGCAGTACTGAGGGAGCGCTGCACTGAAGGAGGGGCAGTACTGAGGGAGTGCCGCACTGTCGGAGGGGCAGTACTGAGGGAGCACCGCACTGTCGGAGGGGCATTACTGAGGGAGCGCCGCACTGTCGGAGGGGCAGTACTGAGGGAGTGCTGCACTGTCGGAGGGGCAGTACTGAGGGAGCGCCGCAGTGTTGGAGGGGCAGTACTGAGCGAGCGCCGCACTGTCGGAGGGGCAGTACTGAGGGAGCGCCGCACTGTCGGAGGGGCAGTACTGAGGGAGCGCCGTACTGTCGGAGGGCAGTACTGAGGGAGTGCCACACTGTCGGAGGGCAGTGCTGAGGGAACGTTGCACTGTCGGAGGGGCAGTACTGAGGGAGTGCTGCACTGTCGAAGGGGCAGTACTGAGGGAGTGCTGCACTGTTGGAGGGGCAGTACTGAGGGAGCGTTGCACTGTCGGAGGGGCAGTACTGAGGGAGCAACTGCACTGTCGGAGGGGCAGTACTGAGGGAGCACCGCACTGTCGGAGGGGCAGTACTGAGGGAGCGCCGCACTGTCGGAGGGGCAGTACTGAGGGAGCGCCGCACTGTCGGAGGGGCAGTACTGAGGGAGCGCCGCACTGTCGGAGGGGCAGTACTGAGCGAGCGCCGCACTGTCGGAGGGGCAGTACTGAGGGAGCGCCGCACTGTCGGAGGGGCAGTACTGAGGGAGCGCCGTACTGTCGGAGGGCAATACTGAGGGAGTGCCACACTGTCGGAGGGCAGTGCTGAGGGAGCGTTGCACTCTTGGAGGGGCAGTACTGAGGGAGTGCTGCACTGTTGGAGGGGCAGTACTGAGGGAGTGCTGCACTGTTGGAGGGGCAGTACTGAGGGAGCGTTGCACTGTCGGAGGGGCAGTACTGAGGGACTGCTGCACTGTTGGAGGGGCAGTACTGAGGGAGCGTTGCACTGTCGGAGGGGCAGTACTGAGGGAGTGCTGCACTGTTGGAGGGGCAGTACTGAGGGAGCGTTGCACTGTCGGAGGGGCAGCACTGAGGGAGTGCTGCACTGTTGGAGGTGCCTTCTTTTGGATCAGACGTTAAACTGAGGCCCCGTCTGTGACACTATTTTGAAGAAGAGCAGGGGAATTCTCCCCGGTGTCCTGGGGCCAATATTTATCCCTCAACCAGCATCACTAAAACAGATTATCTGGTCATTATCACGTTGCTGTGTGTGGGAGCTTGCTGTGCGCAAATTGGCTGCCGCGTTTCTCACATTACAACAGTGACTGCACTCCAAAAGTACTTCATTGGCTGTAAAGCGCTTTGGGACGTGCTGAGCTGGTGATAGGCGCTATAGAGATGCATGTTGTTGCTTGTGTAGAGCGAGTGATTTGCAGGGTGGTTTCCCCGTCCCCAGGGACGGTTAGTGAGGAATGTGTGAGCTGGTGGCCTGAGCCCGTAGCCCGGGCACACGGAGCACCAATGTCTGGTCCCTGTTTTAAAAGCTAACTGTGGTGACTCTACCTGCTACATGCAGACCCTCTGGTGGGGTTTACGCCGCTGTTACACCGGCCGATGGGGGTAATCCCGGAGCAGATTGCCGGGGTGCAGCCGCTGGGTTACTGTGAGCCGCTGGGCTGAATGGCCAACGCTGCCAAGGGCTCAGCTCGCTGTGTATTGGGCCCTCAGTTATCTAACCAGCGCAACCTCCCGCCGCAGGAACCCCCTTCGGTCACTCCCAAACCAGCAGCAACTCAGTGACTGGCCGACGACTCCACTGTCAGCGAAGTGCTCATGTAACATTCATGGCCATGTGAAACTGTCAGGGGAAGGGCGGGACAGGGCTTCACTGTCACTGTGTCAACCTGTGGCCATCCTCAGGCAGACGGGCACAGAGGCCCCGGCAGGGTACAGAGCCTCCCGGGTACAGACCCCCAGCGGGGTACAGAGCCTCCCGGGTACAGACCCCCAGCGGGGTACAGAGCCTCCCGGGTACAGACTCCCAGCGGGGTACAGAGCCTCCCGGGTACAGACCCCCAGCGGGGTACAGAGCCTCCCGGGTACAGACCCCCAGCGGGGTACAGAGCCTCCCGGGTACAGACCCCCAGCGGGGTACAGAGCCTCCCGGGTACAGACCCCCAGCGGGGTACAGAGCCTCCCGGGTACAGACCCCCAGCGGGGTACAGAGCCTCCCGGGTACAGACCCCCAGCGGGGTACAGAGCCTCCCGGGTACAGACCCCCAGCGGGGTACAGAGCCTCCCGGGTACAGACCCCCAGCGGAGTACAGAGCCTCCTGGGTACAGACCCCCAGCGGGGTACAGAGCCTCCCGGGTACAGACCCCCAGCGTGGTACAGAGCCTCCCGGGTACAGACCCCCGGCGGGGTACAGACCCTCCCGGGCACAGGCTCACTGCACGGCCGGCCGGCAGAGCCAGGGACACTGCTCTAACTGCCCCCACACACAACACGCCAGCAGACACTATCCCCGGGTCTGCTGCTCTCTCCCTCGCTCCCTACACCACCCACATCTGTAATCCCGGGCCCAGAGGGGGCTGGTCCCCCCTGGTCACACACAGTCTGCTCTTCATCAGCACCACGTGTTGGCGGCATTTATTGTTATATCCATTCATTCTCGAGTACTGACACTCACTGGGGTACAGTCCCACACACATTGACTCTCACTGGGGTACAGTCCCACACACATTGACTCTCACTGGGGTACAGTCCCACACACACTGACTCTCACTGGGGTACAGTCCCACACACTGACTCTCACTGGGGTATGGGTCCCACACACACTGCCTCTCACTGGGGTACAGTCCCACACACACTGACTCTCACTGGGGTACGGGTCCCACACACACTGACTCTCACTGGGGTATGGGTCCCACACACACTGACTCTCACTGGGGTACAGTCCCACACACACTGACTCTCACTGGGGTACGGGTCCCACACACACAGACTCTCACTGGGGTACAGTACCACACACACTGACTCTCACTGGGGTACAGTCCCACATACACTGACTCTCACTGGGGTACAGTCCCACACACACTGACTCTCACTGGGGTACAGTCCCACACACACTGACTCTCACTGGGGTACAGTCCCACACACACTGACTCTCACTGGGGTACAGTCCCACACACACTGACTCTCACTGGGGTACGGGTCCCACACACACAGACTCTCACTGGGGTACAGTACCACACACACTGACTCTCACTGGGGTACAGTCTCACACACACTGACTCTCACTGGGGTACAGTCCCACACACACTGGCTCTCACTGGGGTACAGTCCCACACACACTGACTCTCACTGGGGTACAGTCCCACACACACTGGCTCTCACTGGGGTACAGTCCCACACACACTGACTCTCACTGGGGTACAGTCCCACACACACTGACTCTCACTGGGGTACAGTCCCACACACACTGACTCTCACTGGGGTACAGTCCCACACACACTGACTCTCACTGGGGTACAGTCCCACACACACTGACTCTCACTGGGGTACAGTCCCACACACACTGACTCTCACTGGGGTACAGTCCCACACACACTGACTCTCACTGGGGTACGGGTCCCACACACACTGACTCTCACTGGGGTACAGTCCCACACACACTGACTCTCACTGGGGTACAGTCCCACACACACTGGCTCTCACTGGGGTACAGTCCCACACACACTGACTCTCACTGGGGTACAGTCCCACACACACTGACTGCCAGTTCTGGCCCGTTATGTTACTCTGGGTGGTGTATTTACTCACAGGGTCTTCAGGGGAACTGCTAACACTTACTGTGTTTCCAGTGAAGTGCTTTTGTCTGTAAGGCCTGTGAGTGATTGTGATCAGTTTTAAATGCCCTGCATGGAAAGGATCAAGGGGATTAGTCGAGTTGTGGAGAAATATATTCATCTAAAAAATAAGAATAAGCGAGCCATGAAAGAAATGGCATTGTGAAAGAGATGAGGATAACATTGAACGTGTATTAAAGCAATGATGGAGAGGCTGACAACAGAATACTGAACCAATATCGTGTCTCAGGGCTCAATCAAGAGGCTAACAAAGAGGACAAAGAGGAAATATGAAATGGAAATATCAGAGAATATAAAAAGAAATAGCAAAGTATTTTATAGGCACATAAGTAACAGAAGGAGAATGAAGATATCGACACGGCTACTAACAGATGAGTAAGATAATCTCAGAGGAGTTAAGAACATAAGACGCAAGAACAGGAGTCGGCCGTTTTGCCCCTCGAGCCTGCTCTGCCATTCAATCAGATCACGGCTGATCTTTGACCTCAACTCCACTTTCCTGCACAGCCCTTGATTCCCTTAATATCCAAAAATCTATCGATCCCAGCCTTGAATATACTCAACGACTGAGCCTCCACAGCCCTCTGGGGCAGAGAATTCCAAAGATTCACCCCCCTCTGAGTGAAGAAATTCCTCCTCACCTCAGTCCTAAATGGCCGACCCCTTATCCTGAGACTGACCCCTGGTTCTAGACTCCCCAGCCCGGGGGAAACATCCTCTCAGCATCTACCCTGTCAAGCCCGGTAAGAATTGTGTGTGTTTCAATGAGATCACCTCTCATTCTTCTAAACTTCAGAGATTATCGGCCTAGTCTGCTCAATCTCTCCTCATACGACAGTCCTGCCATCCCAGGAATCAGTCTGGTGAACCTTCGCTGCACTCCCTCTATGGCAAGTATATCCTTCGTACATTATAACAGTGATTACACTTCATTGGCTGTAAAGCGCTTTGGAACGGCGCTATATAAATGCAAGTCTTTCTTTCCTTCCTTAGTTAAAGGGACCCAAACTTTCTGCTAAGTATTTGATAGACTAATAAATGGAGGGTGAGCTGATTGCTGAGTAGCTGCTGGGTGGGTATTGCGAAGTTTTAAGGTTTATTTCTGCTCGATGGTTCTGAAACTATTAACGAGAGGGATGTCAGGACAGCTCAGTCCCGTGGAGTGCACATCCTGCGGCATGTGGGAAGTCCTGGACGACCACGTGTTCAGGAGGTGTCTCCAGCTGCAGCAACTTGAACTCCGCGTTTCGGAGCTTGAGCGGCGGCTGGAGTCACTGTGGTGCTTTCCGCGAGACTGAGAGCTACGTGGATAGCATGTTTCTAGAGGTGGTCACCACGCAGCTTAAGTGTGTGCAGGTAGAGAAGGAGCATTCATCTGCTCTATCCTCCTATTTCTGTACTCACTAGCTTGTGGCACCGGGAGTAATCCAGAGATTACTACCTTTGAGGTCCTGCTTTTTATTCTCTCTCCTAACTCCCTAAACTCTGCCTGCGGGACCTCATCCCTCTTTCTACCTATGTCATTGGGTGTGGGTGACCACCAGACAGAAGAGGAGGACTAGGCAGGTAGTGCAGGAGTCCCCTGAGTCCATCTCGCTCTCCAACCAGTATTCTGTTCTGAGTACCGGTGGGGGCAGTGGTGCCTCTGGGGAGTGCAGCCAGAGCCAAGTCCATGACACCACGGGGGGCTCAGCTGCACAGGGGGGGGGGACAAAGAATGGGAGAGCTATAGTGGTAGGGTATTCACTAGTCAGGGGAGCAGACAGGCGTTTCTGCGGCCTCAGACGTGACTCCAGGATGGTATGGTGCCTCCCTGGTACCAGGGTCAAGGATGTCACCGAGCAGCTGCAGGGCATTCTGGGGGAAGAGGGTGAACAGCCGGAGGTCATGGTCCACCTCGGTACCAATGACATCGGGAGAAAGAGAGATGAGGTCCTGCAGGCAGGGTTTAGGGAGTTAGGAGAGAGATTAAAAAGCAGGACCTCAAAGGTAGTAATCTCCGGGTTACTCCCAATGCCACGAGCTTGTGAGTACAGAGCAGATGAATACGTGGCTGGAGAGATGGTGCAGGAGGGAAGGCTTTAGATTCCTGAGGCATTGGGACCGTTTCTGGGGGAGGTGGGACCTGTACAAACTGGACGTGTTGCACCTCAACAGAGCCGGGACCAATATCCTCGCGGGGGGGTTCGCTGGTGCTGTTGGGGAGGGTTTAAACTAGTTTGGCAGGGGGATGGGAACCTGAGAATAGATTCAGTGGGGAGAGAAGCAAAGCTGGGATTGGGCAGCAAAAAGTGGAAAGTGAATTTGGAAGACAGAGGAAACAAGGGCTGGAAAATAGCAGTTTGGCAATACTAAATGGGATATACTTCAATGCAAGGAGTACAGGGGAACAAGGCAGATGAGCAGAGGGCACAGATAGACACTTGTGAGTACGATATTATAGCCATTACTGAGACATGGCTGAAAGAAGGGCAGGTGTGGCAGCTCAACATTCCTGGTTACAGGGTTTTCAGACGGGATAGAGAGGGGGGTAAAATAGAGGGGGGTCGCGGTATTAATTAAAGAAACTATTACAGCCATGAGAAGGGATGATATGTTAGAGGGGTCATCAAATGAGGCCATATGAGTTGAATTAAAGAACAAAAGAGGGGCGATCACACTACTGGGAGTGTACTATAGACCCTTAAACAGTCAGAGGGAGATAGGAGAATAAATATATGGGGAAAATTGCTGCAAAGTGCAAAAGCTTTAGAGCTGTAATAGTGGGGGATTTCAACTACCCGAATATTAACTGGGAAAAGGGTAGTGTGAATGGTACAGAGGGTGCGGAATTCCTAAAATGCATTCAGGAGAACTTCTTTAGCCAGTATGTAACAAGCCCAACAAGGGAGGGGGCGGTTCTGGACTTGGTTTTGGGGAATGAAGAGGTGCAGGTGAAAGGGGTGTCAGTGGGAGAACATTTTGGTGCTAGTGATCATAATTCAGTAAGATTTAGGGTAGTTATGGAAAAGGACAAAGGTGGACCAGGAATAAAAGTTCTCAATTGGGGTAAAGCCAGTTTTGCTGAGCCGAGATGGGATTTGGCCAAAGTGGACTGGAAACGGCTACTTGATGGTAAATCAGTGTCAGAGCAGTGGGAGGCATTCAAGGAGGAGACCCTCAGGGTACAGAGCAAGTATGTTCCCTTAAACAAAGGGTGGGGCTAACAAATCTCGAGCCCCCTGGATGTCAAGGGACATACAGGGTAAGGTAAAGAATAAAAGGGAAGCTTATGACAGATACCGAGAACTCAACACTGCAGAAACTCTAGAGGAGTATAAGAAGTGCAGGGGTGCATTTAAAAAGATATCAGGAAAGCAAAGAGAGAGCGTGAAAGAATGTTGGCAAGTAAAATAAGGGAAAACCCAAAGGTGTTTTATAAATACATTAAGAGCAAGAGGATAACTAGAGAACGAGTGGGGCCGATTAGAGACCACAAAGGAAATCTGTGTGTGGAGGCAGAAGATGTGGGTATGATTCTGAATGAATACTTTGCATCTGTTTTCACAAAAGAGAGGGGCGATGCAGACACTACTATCGAGGAGGAGGAATGTGAAATATTAGACGAGATAAACATAGTGAGAGAGGAAGTATTAAGGGGCTTAGAAACTTTGAAAGTGGATAAGTCCCCAGGCCCGGATGGAATGTATCCCAGGCTGTTAAGCGAAGCAAAAGAGGAAATAGCAGAGGCTCTGACCATCATTTTCTAATCCTCTCTGGCTACAGGTGTGGTGCCAGAGGATTGGAGGACTGCTAATGTGGTACCTTTGTTTAAAAAGGGAGAAAGGGATAGACCGAGTAATTACAGGCCAGTCAGCCTAACCTCAGTGTTGGAAAAATTATTGGAAAATGTCCTGAGGGACAAGATAAATTTTCATTTGGAAAGACATGGATTAATCAAGGACAGTCAGCATGGATTTGTCAAGGGAAGGTCGTGTCTGACTAACTTGAGTGAATTTTTTGAGGAGGTAACCAGGAGGGTCGATGAGGGCAGTGCGTATGATGTAGTGTTTATGGATTTTAGCAAAGCTTTTGATTAGGCCCCACATGGCAGACTGGTCACGAAAGTAAAAACCCATGGGATCCAGGGCAAAGTGGCAAGTTGGATCCAAAATTGGCTCAGAGACAGGAAGCAAAGGGTAATGGTTGATGGGTGTTTCTGTGACTGGAAGGATGTTTCCAGTGGGGTTCCGCAGGGCTCAGTGCTGGGTCCCTTGCTTTTTGTGGTATATATCAATGACTTGGACTTGAATGTTGGGGGTATGATTAAGAAGTTTGCAGATGATGCAAACATTTCCTGTGTGGTTGATAATGAAGCAGAAAGCTGTAGACTGCAGGAAGATATCAATGTACTGGTCAGGTGGGCAGAACAGTGGCAAATGGAATTCAATCTGGAGAAGTGTGAGGTAATGCATTTGGAGGGTCTAACAAGGTAAGGGAATACACATTAAATGGTAGGACACTGAGAAGTGTAGAGGAACAGAGGGACCTTGGAGTGCAGGTCCACAGATCCCTGAAGGTAGCAGGCTAGGTAGATAAGGTGGTTAAGAAGGCATACGGAATGCTTGCCTTTATTAGTCGAGGCATGGAATACAAGAGCAGGGAGGTTATGCTTGAACTGTATAAAACATTGGTTAGGCCACAGCTGGAGTACTGCGTGCAGTTCTAGTCACCACATTACAGGAAAGATGTGATTGCACTGGAAAGAGTGCAGAGGAGATTTACAAAGAATGTTGCCTGGACTGGAGAATTTTGGCTATGAGGAAAGATTAGATAGGCTGGATCTGTTTTCTTTGGACGAGAGGAGGCTGAGGGGAGACCTGATTGAGGTGTATAAAATTATGAGGGGCCTGGATAGAGTGGATAGGAAGGACCTGTTTCCCTTGGGCAGAGGGGTCAACAACCAGAGGGCATAGATTTAAAGTAATTGGGGGGGGGGGTTTAGAGGGGATTTGAGGGGAAATTTCTTCACCCAGAGGGTGGTGGGGTCTGGAACTCACTGCCTGAAAGGGTGGTAGAGGCAGAAACCCTCACCACATTTAAAAAGTATTTGGATGTGCACCTGAAGTGCTGTAACCTACAGGGCTACGGACTGAGAGCTGGAAAGTGGGATTAGGCTGGGTAGCTCTTGGTCGGCCGGCGCGGACACGATGGGCCGAATGGCCTCTTTCCGTGCTGTAAATTTCTATGTTTCTTTGATTCTAAACTGTGCACAGTACTCCAGGTGTGATCTCACCAGAGCCTTGTATAATTGTAGCAAGACTTCCTGACTCTTATACTCAAATCCCCTTGTAATAAAGGCCAACATACCATTTGCTTTCCTAATTGCCTGCATGTTAACTTTCAGTGATTCATGTACAAGGACACCCAGGTCCCTCGGAACACCAAAGTGGATAATTTCACATTTCTCCACATTATACTCCATCTGTTACCTTTGCAGGCTCTTTGCGTTCTCCTCACAGCTCACAGATCAGCCATGATCTTATTAAATGGTGGAGCAGGCTCGAGAAGCCGAATGGCCTACTCCTGCTCCTATTTCTTATGTTCTTATTTCCACCTCGCTTTGTATCGTCAGCAAACTTGGATATATTACATTTGGTCCCCTCATTCAAATCATTGATATAGATTGAGAATAGCTGGGGCCCAAGCACCAATCCTTGCACTACCCCACTAGTTACAGCCTGCCAACCCGAAAATGACCCATTTATTCCTACTCTCTGTTTTCTGTCCATTAACCAATCCTCAATCCATGCTAGTATATTACCCCCAATCCCATCAGCCCTAATCTTGTGCAACAACCTCTTATGTGGCACCTTATCAAATGTCTTCTGATAATCTAAATATACTACATCCACTGGTTCCCCCTTATTGACCCCGCTAGTTACAGCCTCAAAGATTTCCCTTTCATAAAACCGCCTTGACTTTACCCAATCATATTATGATTTTCTAAATGCCCTGTTACCACGTCTCTTGTGATAGATTCCAGCATTGCCTCTACTGCTGATGTCAGGCTAACTGAGCCTCTTTTCTCTCTCCCTCCTTTCTTGAACAGCAGAGTTACATTGGCTGCCATCCAATCCACAGGGACTGTTCTACAATGTAGAGAGATGAGCCTGTGACCACACATCCGCGCCAAAACTTTGTTGCCCGTGCCCTAACTCGCACCAAGTTCCATTCACCCATCAACATCCTGGGGTCATCATTGACCAGAAACTTAACTGGACCAGCCACATAAATACTGTGGCAACAAGAGCAGAGCCTGGGTATTCTGCGGGGAGTGTCTCACCTCCTGACTCCCCAAGGCCTTTCTACCATCTACAAGGCACAAGTCAGGAGTGTGATGGAATACTCTCCACTTGCCTGGATGAGTGCAGCTCCAACAACACTTGGGAAGCTCGACACCATCCAGGACAAAGCAGCCCGCTTGATCAGCACCCCATCCTCCACCTTCAACATTCACTCCCTCCACCACCGGCGCACCGTGGCTGCAGTGTGGACCATCTACAAGATGCACTGCAGCAACTCGCCAAGGCTTCTTCAATAGCACCAACCGACAGAGAGACTTTGAGAGCTTCTCGGTTTTGATTAACAGCTACAAATCCAAGCACACTTGGCCGCACCTATGGGAGTGATCGGGCATTTGGGGGAGTTTCAGCGTGACCGTGAAAGTTTTAGAGCGTATGTGGAGCGGCTAGAAATGTTTTTCACCGCAAATAATATCATCGTAGTCCCCAGTGATGAAAACCATAACCGGGTGGTGCTGAAACAACAAAGGGCTATTTTCTTAACTGAAGCAGGGCCCGAGGTGGATGAAGCCCTGAAAAATGTGCTTGTGCCTGTCAAGCCAAAGGACACATCACTTAAGCAGATTCTCACTACAGTCCTGAACCCCTGGAAATTGCTGATAGTTATCATTTCGGAACACGAGTTCAGTTAACCAAAGAAAATATCAGTGAGTGCATTGTAGCATTAAAAAAACTATCCATTCACTGTCATTTCGGAAACTTTCAGGAGCATTGCGTGAGCGCTTTGTTTGTGGGATGAAAAATGATGTGATCAGAAGAAAGTTATTGACAACGCCTAACTTGACTTTCGATTTAGCATGTCAGACAGCTATGTCAATGAGCATGGCCGACCAATATTCCCGAGAATTTCATACTATTTCCAGTCGTCACTCAGCCCGAGGTGAATTGCTGCAGGTTCAAAGTAGATGTCTCAGAAACTGGCCATGGTAACTGAGCATTGAAGTCCTGCTATCGGTGCCTGGGACAACACATTGCTCAAAGTTGTCCATATGTGAAGGCAGAGTGTTTCATCTGCAGGAAAACTGGGCATCTTGTGAAGGCAGCCGACTGAAGGGTAAACCAGCTTTCAAAGCTATGAGTAGAAATCCCCAGAAACTACCTAGCATGGAAGAAAAACAACAGGACGAGGAGATGTAAGAGCTAAACGTCATCAGGAGCACGAGGTTAACTAACAGTGATTCGAAAAGTATCATAATCCACGTCAATGTTGCAGGAACCAAGATATCCATAGAAATCGACACTGGTACATCCATGAGTGTAGTACCAGAATCGCTATACCTCGACAAATTGCGTGATTTTCCACTGGAGAAATCCAAGATAGAGCTGTTAGGCTACTCGGGAGAGAACATTCCTGTGGTAGGTTGTATCACAGTACCGGTGAAATACAAGGATCAAGTTCAGAACTTGCCTCTATTAGTAGTGGCAGGAGACAAGCCTGCCTTACTTGGAAGAAATTGGTTGAGCTCACTGAGGCTGGATTGGAGTAAGATTTTCTGTGTGGAAGCGAGATTTTCATCAATGGAAGAGGTTATCAAGAAGTATCCGAAGGTGTTTTACGAAACGGGCAGTCCGATCCAAAACTTCAAGGCCAGTGTCAGGGTACAGAAGGACGCTAGATCGGTTTACTACAAGCCATGTTCCGTACCATATGCACTCAAGGAGAAAGTTGAGCAAGAACTCAAAAGACTAGAGACTGAGAACATTATTTGTAAGATAGATCGATGTGATTGGGCTACACCCATTGTCGTTGTACCTAAGTCTGATGGTAAGGTAAGATTGTTTGGTGATTATAAAGTAACTGTAAACCAGGTTCTAGAAGGTAATGTCCCTAATACATTGCCGAATATAAAAGATTTGTTCACAACACTGACAGGTGGTCAGATCTTCTCAAAACTGGATCTTACGAATGCCGACTTACAGCTTGAACTAGATGAGGAGTCCAAGTCATGTTTGACTATAAATACTCATCTAGGCCTATATCAATTTAATAGGCTACCATTTGGAGTGTCTTCTGCCCCTGCCATATTCCAAGGGGTGATGAACCAGATTTTGCAAGGTATTGAAGGGGTAGTACATTATTTAGATGACATACTAATTTCAGCACCAAACAGGCAAATTCATAATAACATATTGAATGAAGTCCTCAAATGGCTAGAGAAGCACAGAGTATGAGTGTCTGCTCGTAAGTGTGAGTTATTTCAAAACTCAGTGGAGTACTTAGGGTACAGAGTAGACAAAGATGGTTTGCATCCAACCATGGAAAAATTGGATGCAATTAGAAATGCACCCACTCCCAGGAATGTCATTGAACTTCGATCATTTTTGGGTCTTTTGAACTATTATGGGAAGTTCCTACCAAATTTGGCAACAGTGTTACATCCACTGAATGAACTTTTGAAAAAACAGGTCCATTGGAAGTGGTCAGAAGAATGCAATACAGCATTCAAGCAGTGTAAAAGCAAATTGATAGAGAGCACCATGTTAGTTCACTATGACGTATCTAAGGAGATTAAGCTAGCATGTGATGCCTCTCCGTATGGAGTTGGGGCAGTGATCTCTCATGTATCACGTAGTGGGGAGGAGAGACCAATTGCTTTTGCTTCACGCACTCTCAGTGCCAGTGAGAGTAATTATGCGCAAATCGAAAGGGAAGCTCTGGCATTCATTTTGGGGGTCAAGACGTTCCACAAATATTTGTATGGTTGTAAGTTTACCATCGTTATGGACCATAAGCCCCTGACAGCAATCCTCCATCCAAAGTCCCCAGTTCCAACATTAGCTGCAGCTCGAATGCAGAGATGGGCTTTGATTTTGCCAGCATATACATATGATATTGAATACAGACGATCAGCTGATCACAGTAATGCTGATGCAATGTCTAGATTGCCTTCCCCATCACAAGTTACATCCGATAGGGAAGAAGTGTTCTATTTTTCATACATTGATGAACTGCCAGTCACAGCTGAAGAGATTGGTAGAGCAACCAAACGTGACCCAGTGATGTCAAAGGTGTATGAGTATATTGCAAATGGATGGCCAAACCAGGTAACAGACAAAGATATTCATCCATTCTTCATTCGTAGGAATGAATTATCAGTCGATAAAGATTGTATCATGTGGGGTGCAAGAATGGTTATACCAAATAAATTCAGGTCCAAATTATTAGGAGACCTCCATGACCAGCACTTGGGAATGTGTTTGACCAAGAGTTTTGCACGCAGTTATTTATGGTGGCCAGGTCTTGATAAAGATATAGAGTACATCGTGAGTCAGTGTACGACATGTCAATCGGTAAGCAAGCAACCACCACCAGTACCATTACAGCCATGGAAATGGCCTCCCAGGGTGTGGCAAAGGATACATATTGATTTTGCTGAGTTAGAAGGACAACAATTGTTCATTGTGATTGACAGCCATCCGAAGTGGGTTGAGGTGTTTCCAATGTGGAAAATAACAAGTAAAACATTGGACATTTTACGAAAATTATTTTCTTCATTTGGCCTCCCAGAAGAAATTATTTCTGATAATGGATCACAATTTCGTTAAGAAGAATTTGCACAGTTAAGAACATAAGAACATAAGAATTAGGAACAGGAGTAGGCCATCTAGCCCCTCGAGCCTGCTCCGCCATTCAACAAGATCATGGCTGATCTGGCCGTGGACTCAGCTCCACTTACCCGCCCGCTCCCCATAACCCTTAATTCCCTTATTAGTTAAAAATCTATCTATCTGTGACTTGAATACATTCAATGAGCTAGCCTCAACTGCTTCCTTGGGCAGAGAATTCCACAGAATCACAACCCTCTGGGGGAAGAAATTCCTTCTCAACTCGGTTTTAAATTGGCTCCCTCGTATTTTGAGGCTGTGCCCCCTAGTTCTAGTCTCCCCGACCAGTGGAAACAACCTCTCTGCCTCTATCTTGTCTATCCCTTTCATTATTTTAAATGTTTCTCTCAGATCACCCCTCATCCTTCTGAACTCCAACAAGTAAAGACCTAGTCTACTCAATCTATCATCATAAGGTAACCCCCTCATCTCCGGAATCAGCCTAGTGAATCGTCTCTGTACCCCCTCCAAAGCTAGTATATCCTTCCTTAAGTAAGGTGACCAAAACTGCACGCAGTACTCCAGGTGCGGCCTCACCAATACCCTATACAGTTGCAGCAGGACCTCCCTGCTTTTGTACTCCATCCCTCTCGCAATGAAGGCCAACATTCCATTCGCCTTCCTGATTACCTGCTGCACCTGCAAACTAACTTTTTGGGATTCATGCACAAGGACCCCCAGGTCCCTCTGCACCTCAGCATGTTGTAATTTCTCCCCATTCAAATAATATTCCCTTTTACTGTTTTTTTTCCCAAGGTGGATGATCTCACACTTTCCGACATTGTATTCCATCTGCCAAACCTTAGCCCATTCGCTTAACCTATCTAAATCTCTTTGCAGCCTCTCTGTGTCCTCTACACAACCCGCTTTCCCACTAATCTTTGTGTCATCTGCAAATTTTGTTACACTACACTCTGTCCCCTCTTCCAGGTCATCTATGTATATTGTAAACAGTTGTGGTCCCAGCACCGATCCCTGTGGCACACCACTAACCACCGATTTCCAACCCGAAAAGGACCCATTTATCCCGACTCTCTGCTTTCTGTTCGCCAGCCAATTCTCTATCCATGCTAATACATTTCCTCTGACTCCGCGTACCTCTAACTTCTGCAGTAACCTTTTGTGTGGCACCTTATCGAATGCCTTTTGGAAATCTAAATACACCACATCCATTGGTACACCTTTATCCACCATGCTCGTTATATCCTCAAAGAATTCCAGTAAATTAGTTAAACATGATTTCCCCTTCATGAATCCATGCTGCGTCTGCTTGATTGCACTATTCCTATCTAGATGTCCCGCTATTTCTTCCTTAATGATAGTTTCAAGCATTTTCCCCACTACAGATATTAAACTAACCGGCCTATAGTTACCTGCCTTTTTCTGCCCCCTTTTTTAAATAGAGGCGTTACATTAGCTGCTTTCGAATCCGCTGGTACCTCCCCAGAGTCCAGAGAATTTTGGTAGATTATAATGAATGCATCTGCTATAACTTCTGCCATCTCTTTTAATACCCTGGGATGCATTTCATCAGGACTAGGGGACTTGTCCACCTTGAGTCCCATTAGCCTGTCCAGCACTACCCCCCTAGTGATAGTGATTGTCTCAAGGTCCTCCCTTCCCACATTCCCGTGACCAGCAATTTTTGGCATGGTTTTTGTGTCTTCCACTGTGAAGACCGAAGCAAAATAATTGTTTAAGGTCTCAGCCATTTCCACATTTCCCATTATTAAATCCCCCTTCTCATCTTCTAAGGGACCAACATTTACATAAGAACATAAGAACATAAGAATTAGGAACAGGAGTAGGCCATCTAGCCCCTCAAGCCTGCTCCGCCATTCAACAAGATCATGGCTGATCTGGCCGTGGACTCAGCTCCACTTACCCGCCCCCTCCCCATAACCCTTAATTCCCTTATTGGTTAAAACAATTCCCTTATTGGTTACTTTTGTCACTCTTTTCCATTTTATATATCTGTAAAAGCTTTTACTATCCGTTTTTATGCTTTGTGCAAGTTTACCTTTGTAATCTATCTTTCCTTTCTTTATTGCTTTCTTAGTCATTCTTTGCTGTTGTTTAAAATTTTCCCAATCTTCTATTTTCCCACTAACCTTGGCCACCTTATACGCATTGGTTTTTAATTTGATACTCTCCTTTATTTCCTTGGTTATCCACGGCTGGTTATCCCTTCTCTTACCGCCCTTCTTTTTCACTGGAATATATATTTGTTGAGCACTATGAAAGAGCTCCTTAAAAGTCCTCCACTGTTCCTCAATTGTGCCACCATTTAGTCTGTGTTTCCAGTCTACTTTAGCCAACTCTGCCCTCATCCAACTGTCGTCCCCTTTGTTTAAGCATAGTATGCTCATTTGAGACACTACTTCCTCACCCTCAATCTGTATTACAAATTCAACCATACTGTGATCACTCATTCCGAGAGGATCTTTTACTAGAAGATCGTTTATTATTCCTGTCTCATTACACAGGACCAGATCTAAGATAGCTTGCTCCCTTGTAGGTTCTGTAACATACTGTTCTAAGAAACAATCCCGTATGCATTCTATGAATTCCTCCTCCAGGCTACCCCGTGCGATTTGATTTGACCAATCGATATGTAGGTTAAAATCCCCCATGATTACTGCCGTTCCTTTTTCACATGCCTCCATTATTCCCTTGATTATTCCCCGCCCCACCGTGAAGTTATTATTTGGGGCCTATAAACTACGCCCACTAGTGACTTTTCCCCTTACTATCTCTAATCTCTACCCACAATGATTCAACATTTTGTTCATTAGAGCCAATAGCGTCAGTTCACGAGCAAAAATGGTGTGAAACATGCCAAGTTTCCACCATACCATCCTGCTTCGAATGGTGCAGTAGAACGCACTGTACAAATTGTAAAACATGCCCTCATAAAACAAATGTTGGATCCAAATCCAAAGAAACGACAGTTGTCATTGAAGACCCGTCATCATTAATGGTTAAAGTGGTTACCAGGAAGAGTGGTGAAGATATGTGGTCGTCGCACATATTTGGTCAAGATGTTTGATAATGGACAGGTTAGGTTTGTTCACATTGATCATATTTTACCTACAGACATGGAAGGAGTTGAAGGTGGGAATGATTCAATTATTTCTGACTCATCAGATAGTTTTGATACAACAGTAGCATATCCTACTTACTGAACACAAATCTAAGAGAAAGTCAGGATTTAAGTCTGAGTCTGAGTCAGGCAGACAAACTGTCTGAATGAGAGAGAGGTCAAATGGAAATCAAGGGCATCCCTTGGAGGAAAACTTCCCTCAGGATCAGCCTCGAATAAGTTTAGATTCGACACCATGTTTGGAAGGTTCTGTTCGAGAGCGACGGTATCCTCTTCGTAACAGAAAACAAGTGGTTAAGCTTGATTTGTAAATATGGAAAATAAGTCCATATCTTTTGTTATGTATAACCGTGCAAGTTATGTCTGATGATTAGTTGTTAGAATAACTTCTTCATTAAGGAGGGAGAAGTGAAATATATATAGCGCCACCTGTGGACTCCTGTGGCACTGCAGCCAGTGCTGTTTATAATAAAGGGAACAGGTCACCTGACTGGGGAGTTCCGGTATATTCTGCCATCTTAAGGCTGTGTGTGTTTCTGTGAGTTACTGAAAATATAATGTGCCTCACACCCATGCAGTACTGCTCACACATCACCCCGTACCTTAAAGCACTGTATTTCATCAAAGCCAAATGGAAATATTTGATGACAAATAAAGCATCAATTTTCTTATGAATGGACCGTGGTAAAATGCTGTCCCAAAAGAAAATATAATTCTGCCTGCCTGTTAGATCCACTCCAATCCAATCTATTAATGGGAATTGCTTATGACTTAATGCATTTCAACTGAAGCAGGAAGCAGATTGAATATGAAATGATTTTAGCCCTGGTTTATTTCATCCTGTGAACCGTTAGATCGAATCATAACCACTCATGTAAAAAATGCCAGGCTCCGTTTTGTTGAAAGCAAAGTAATTTGAGTCGAGATTTCTCCAGACACCAACACTACACAGCAAGAAAATTTATCTCTGGGTTTAAGGGGATCACACACCCACGCCTTGATTGTAGCTCCCCTGCCCTCCCCTCTCCTCCCCTCTCCTCCCCTCCCTTCTCCTCCTCTCCACTCCACTCCCCTGCCCTCCCCACTCCTCCCCTTCCCTCCCCTCTCCTCCCCTCCCCTTCCCTCTCCTCCCCTCCCCTCTCCTCCCCTCCCTTCCCCACTCCTCCCCTTCCCTCTCCTCCCCTTCCCTCTCCTCCCCTCCCCTCTCCTCCCCTCCCCTCCACTCCCCTGCCCTCCCCTCGCCTCTCCTCCCCTCCCCTCTCCTCCCCTGCCCTCCCCTCTCCTGCCCTCCCCTGCCCTCTCCTCCACTCCACTCTCCTTAACTCCCCACCTCTCCTCCCCTCTCCTCCCCTCAAGCCCCTCTCCTCCCCTCCCCTCCACTCATCTCCGCTCCCAGCCCCTCTTAAATCCCCAGAATTTAGAAGGTTAAGGGGCGATCTGATCGGAGTTTTCAGGATATGAAGGGGAACAGAGAGGGTAGACAGAGAGAGACTATTCCCGCTGGTTGGGGAGTCTGGGGCTCGGGGCACAGTCTAAACATTAGAGCCAGACCTTTCAGGAGTGAAATTAGGAAACACTTCGACACACACAGGGCGGGAGAGATTTGGAACTCTCTTCCGCAAATGGCAAGTGATGCTCGATCAATAGTTAATTTTAAATCGGAGATTGATAGCTTTTTGTTAACCAAAGGTATTAAGGGATGTGGCACAAGGCGGGTCTAGGGGGAAGGTCAGCCGTGACCTCATTAAATGGCGGGGCAGGCTCGAGGGGCTGGATGGCCTCCTCCTGTTCCTGTGTTCCTCTCCGTCCCTCCTCTCCTTGCCTTCGCTTCCCTCCTCCGCTCCCCCCACCCCCTCCGCTCCCCCACCTCCGCTCCCCCCACCCCCTCCGCTCCCCCACCTCCGCTCCCCCCACCCCCTCCGCTCCCCCACCTCCGCTCCCCCACCTCCGCTCCCCCCACCCCCTCCGCTCCCCCACCTCCGCTCCCCCCACCCCCTCCGCTCCCCCACCTCCGCTCCCCCCACCCCCTCCGCTCCCCCACCTCCGCTCCCCCACCTCCGCTCCCGTCCTGACTGACACTGGTGAACATTTCCCACCGAAGCGGAGGTGGAGATTCACGGGCGGCGGTCCCATTGATGGTGATCTCCAGGTCGCGGGCTGGCTGGGGGTCGCGGGGCGGCTGGGGGTCCCGGGGGTGAGGGACCCGAGAGTAGGGGTCCTGGGGGTGTGGGACCCCGGGAGTGGGGACCCCGGTGGTGGGGGTCCCAGGGGTGAGGGACCCGGGGGTGTGAGACCCGGGGTTGGGGGTCCCGGGATTAAGAGTCCTGGGGGTGCGGGACCCCGGGAGTGGGGGACCCGAGGCTGGGGGTCCCGGGAGTAGGGGTCCTGGGGGTGTGGGACCCGGGAGTGGGGACCCCGGGGGTGGGGGTCCCCGGGGGTGTTGGGGTGGTGAAAGGCGCTATATAAATGCAATGCTCGCTCTTTCCTACACGTCAGGATCTGAGGGAGCCCCTGCTGTCACATTACTGAAGCGAGTTACAGCAATTGTTTTACATCTGGTCTTGTCAGAGGCTGCTTGAACTCAGATCTGCAGATACAGAATTGCTTTTGAAGTTATCGCAACTCTCTCGAGCACCAGGGCCTGAGCAAGGAATGTTTGATCTACAATCAGACACGTTGAATAGAATTCCACGCATTCATCAACTGCAAGGCTTTCCAGCTGACAGTCATGTGACTCTCAGCTGGAGACAACATTTTTAAAGCGATTTTATTACAGCTGTGAATTTTAACTCTTTTTGCATCCTTGTTTACAAATCCCTCCAGGCCCTCGCCCCTCCCTATCTCTTTAATCTCCTCCAACCCCACAATCCACCCCGCCCCCCCCACCGAGATGTCTGCGCTCCTCTAATTCTGCCCTCTTACATCCCTGATTATAATCGCTCAACCATCGGTGGCCGTGCCTTCAGCTGCCTGGGCCCCAAGCTCTGGAACTCCCTCCCTAAACCTCCTCGCCTCTCTCTCCTCCTTTAAAACGCTCCATAAAACCCACCTCGTTGACCATCTGCCCTAATTTCTCCTTATGCGGCATATTTTATCTGATTACTCAGTGGAAATAGATTCTCTCTATCTACCCTATCTGATCGCCTTAATATCTTGAAAACTTCGATCAAATCACTCCTTAATCTTCTAAATTGCAGGGAATACAACCCGTGTTTTTGCAATCTGTCCTCGTAATCTTCTCCTGTGAAGTGTCTTGGGACAGTTTACAAAATTGAAGGCACAATATAAAGTTGATGTTGATTTAAACGACTAAGCCACAGAACCAGGTCCAGTGTGTTTATCCGAGGCACTGGTTATTCCCAGCCGGAGAAATTCATTGATGTCTGCGGGGAACTGGTTATCATGCAGTAATCCAATCGAAGATTTTGAATAATGCTGGGCTAACCTTCGACCCTCATACGCCGGTGAGACATCCAACTCCGCCACCCTCCCACAGCGGAATAGCCTGCCAGCAGGCACTGTGGCATCACGCAGCATGGACACAAAGCTGTCAGCCCCTCTCAGTCACAAGGTCATTGGTTCAAGTCCCACTCCAGAGACTTGAGCCCATAATCTAGGCTGTCTCTCGTGCAGTAATGAGGGAGTGCCGCACTGTCGGAGGGGCAGTACTGAGGGAGCGCCGCACTGTCGGAGGGGCAGTACTGAGGGAGCGCCGCACTGTCGGAGGGGCAGTACTGAGGGAGCACCGCACTGTCGGAGGGGCAGTACTGAGGGAGCACCGCACTGTCGGAGGGGCAGTACTGAGGGAGTGCTGCACTGTCGGAGGGGCAATACTGAGGGAGTGCTGCACTGTCGGAGGAGCAGTACTGAGGGAGTGCCGCACGGTCGGAGGGGCAGTACTGAGGGAGTGCTGCACTGTCGGAGGGGCAGTACTGAGGGAGTGCCGCACTGTCGGAGGGGCAGTACTGAGGGAGCGCTGCACTGTCAGAGGGGCAGTACTGAGGGAGCACTGCACTGTCGGAGGGGCAGTACTGAGGGAGTGCCGCATTGTCGGAGGGGCAGTACTGAGGGAGTGCTGCACTGTCGGAGGGGCAGTACTGATGGAACGCCCACACTGTCAGAGGGGCAGCACTGAGGGAGCACTGCACTGCTGTAGAGCTTTTGCCTAAGGGGATTATGCTTTTACTCGCTGTAACAGTAATGCAGGATAGCAATCACATCGAAAGATATAGAAAGTAAGGATAATCACCATATCAATTTCAGTTAGTGCTGGTACAAAAGCGCCTTTAAATTTCTGACCTTAGGTTCACTCAAAGGCACACAACTCGTTTATCTGCTTCATTCCCCCTTCTACCCCCCACCTCGGTCGCTCTGTGCTCAATACCCGGATTCCCGGATTCCTTTGTCACTTGCAGTCCCTGGGTCCTCATCCCCGGGATTCCCAATCAGCGCCGAGGGCAGTGCCGGAGGTCGATAAAGAAAGACTTGCATTTAGATAGCGCCTTTCACGACCACCAGACGTCCCAAAGCGCTTTACAGCCAATGAAGGACTTTTGGAGTGCAGTCACTGTTGTAATGTGGGAAACACGGCAGCTAATTTGCGCACAGCAAGCTCCCACACACAGCAATGTGATAATGACCAGATAATCGGTTTTAATTATGTTGGTTGAGGGATAAATATTGGGCCCAGGACACCGGGGATAACTCCCCTGCTCCTCTTTGAAATATATTACTGCACCCTCCCCTGGGCTATATTACTGCCCTCCCCTGGGTTATATTACTGCTCTCCCCTGGGCTATATTACTGCTCTCCCCTGGGTTATATTACTGCCCTCCCCTGGGCTATATTACTGCCCTCCCCTGGGCTATATTACTGCACCCTCCCCTGGGTTATATTACTGCCCTCCCCTGGGCTATATTACTGCCCTCCCCTGGGCTATATTACTGCCCTCCCCTGGGCTATATTACTGCCCTCCCCTGGGCTATATTACTGCTGTCCCCTGGGCTATATTACTGCACCCTCCCCTGGGCTATATTACTGCCCTCCCCTGGGCTATATTACTGCTCTCCCCTGGGCTATATTACTGCTCTCCCCTGGGCTATATTACTGCCCTCCCCTGGGTTATATTACTGCACCCTCCCCTGGGTTATATTACTGCTCTCCCCTGGGCTATATTACTGCTCTCCCCTGGGTTAAATTACTGCTCTCCCCTGGGCTATATTACTGCTCTCCCCTGGGTTATATTACTGCACCCTCCCCTGGGTTATATTACTGCACCCTCCCCTGGGTTATATTACTGCCCTCCCCTGGGCTTTATTACTGCTCTCCCCTGGGTTAAATTACTGCTCTCCCCTGGGCTATATTACTGCTCTCCCCTGGGCTTTATTACTGCTCTCCCCTGGGTTAAATTACTGCCCTCCCCTGGGCTATATTACTGCTCTCCCCTGGGCTTTATTACTGCTCTCCCCTGGGTTAAATTACTGCCCTCCCCTGGGCTATATTACTGCTATCCCCTGGGCTATATTACTGCCCTCCCCTGGGTTATATTACTGCTCTCCCCTGGGCTATATTACTGCCCTCCCCTGGGCTATATTACTGCTCTCCCCTGGGCTATATTACTGCTCTCCCCTGGGTTATATTACTGCTCTCCCCTGGGTTATATTACTGCTCTCCCCTGGGTTATATTACTGCTCTCCCCTGGGCTATATTACTGCTCTCCCCTGGGTTATATTACTGCCCTCCCCTGGGCTATATTACTGTCCTCCCCTGGGTTATATTACTGCTCTCCCCTGGGCTATATTACTGCCCTCCCCTGGGTTATATTACTGCCCTCCCCTGGGTTATATTACTGCTCTCCCCTGGGCTATATTACTGCTCTCCCCTGGGTTATATTACTGCCCTCCCCTGGGCTATATTACTGCCCTCCCCTGGGTTAAATTACTGCCCTCCCCTGGGCTATATTACTGCCCTCCCCTGGGCTATATTACTGCCCTCCCCTGGGTTATATTACTGCTCTCCCCTGGGCTATATTACTGCCCTCCCCTGGGCTATATTACTGCCCTCCCCTGGGTTATATTACTGCCCTCCCCTGGGTTATATTACTGCTCTCCCCTGGGCTATATTACTGCCCTCCCCTGGGTTATATTACTGCCCTCCCCTGGGCTATATTACTGCCCTCCCCTGGGTTATATTACTGCTCTCCCCTGGGCTATATTACTGCTCTCCCCTGGGCTATATTACTGCTCTCCCCTGGGCTATATTACTGCCCTCCCCTGGGTTATATTACTGCACCCTCCCCTGGGCTATATTACTGCTCTCCCCTGGGCTATATTACTGCACTCCCCTGGGTTATATTACTGCACCCTCCCCTGGGCTATATTACTGCTCTCCCCTGGGCTATATTACTGCCCTCCCCTGGGTTATATTACTGCACCCTCCCCTGGGTTATATTACTGCTCTCCCCTGGGTTATATTACTGCTCTCCCCTGGGTTATATTACTGCTCTCCCCTGGGTTATATTACTGCTCTCCCCTGGGTTATATTACTGCTCTCCCCTGGGCTATATTACTGCTCTCCCCTGGGTTATATTACTGCCCTCCCCTGGGCTATATTACTGCTCTCCCCTGGGTTATATTACTGCTCTCCCCTGGGTTATATTACTGCCCTTCCCTGGGCTATATTACTGCCCTCCCCTGGGTGATTTCTCTCTGGGTTCCTGTGTGAGTTTGCACGGCCGAAATGATCATTAAAGCTGATACTCAGCAGACGTCACCCCAACGAATAGTCTGGAGGAGAAGGCATGCTTTCTCAATCTGTGCAGACAAGGAATCAATCCGGTAATTTTGATGCAGTGGGGAGTCCGAGAGCTGCATCTGATGGCAATCTGGGCCAGTTAATGCGTGTGTTTGATGTGTGGCCATGAACGGGTGTGCAGTACAGTGAATCAACACCGTGATATTCTGTGGCTGGATCAAAGGCATTGTTAACCCCTCAGTGCCCAGTGTGGGGGCTCATGGGGATTCTGCACTCTGGAATCCCGTGCTTGCCTCGCTCATTGGGTCATCGTGAGCGCATTTTCGTTATACGTCGTGCGCTGGGCAGGCTCGGCCCGTGGGGGGGGGCGGGGCTTGGTCCTGCACATCCTCAGGACCGTAATACAACAACAACTTGCATTTATATAGCACCTTCAACGCAAATAAAACATCCCTGGGTGCTTCACCGGATCGTTATTAAAACAAAAATTTTAATCGAGCCTCATTAGGACATATTAGGGCATGTGACCAAAGGTTTGGTCAGACAGGTCGGTTTTAAGGAGCGTCATAAAGGAGGAGGTAGAGAGGTAGTGAGGTTTAGGGAGGGAGTTCCAGAGCTTGGGGCCCAGGCAACGGAAGGCACGGCCACCGATGGTGGAGCGATTATAATCAGGGTTGCTCAAGAGGCCAGAATTAGAGGATCGCAGACATCTCGGGGGGGGTTGTGGGGCTGGAGGAGATTACAGAGATAGGGAGGGGCGAGGGCCATGGAGGGATTTGAACAGAAGGACGCGAATTTTAAAACTGAGATGTTGCCAGACCGGGAGGCAATGTAGGTCTACGAGCATGAGGGTGATGGGTGAGCGGGACTCGGTGCGAGTTAGGACACGGGGCAGCAGAGTTTTGGATGAGCTGACGTTTATGGAGTGTGTAAGATGGGAGGCCGGCCAGGAGAGTGTTGGAATAGTCGAGTCTGGAGGTAACCAAGGCATGGATGAGGGTTTCAGTAGCAGCAGGCCATGGTACAGAGGAGGAAGTAGGCAGACTTGGTGATGGGCAGGGGATGGGGGGTCACAAGCCCAGCTCAGACTACAGGAGCCCAGATTACCTCAGCTCTCCCCAAACTCCTGTCAACCCCAATGGTTGTACCACTGGCCAGAGCCCCAGGGAGGCAAAACAAATCCTTCATTGTTCCTGGTCATCACCACCCTATCAGAGGAAGGCAGGACTCACCTCATTGTGACACCCCCACACTCACTCTCACCTCACCTCTGGAATTCAGCTCTTTTGTCCATGTTTGGACCAAGGCTGTAATGAGGTCTGGAGCCGAGTGGTCCTGATGGAACCCACACTGGGCATCAGTGAGCAGGTTATTGGTGAGTAAGTGCCACTTGATAGCGCTGTTGGTGACACCTTCCATCACTTTGCTGATAATTGAGAGTAGACCGCTGGGGCGGTAATTGGCCGGATTGGATTTGTCCTAGTTTTTGTGGACAGGACATACCTGGGCAGTTTTCCACATTGTCAGGTAGATGCCAGTGTTGTGGCTGTACTGGAACAGCTCGGCTAGAGGCACGGCTAGTTCAGGAGCACAAGTCTTCAGCACGACAGCCGGGATGTTGACGGAGCCCATAGCCTTTGCTGTATCCAGTGCGCTCAGCCATTTCTTAAAATCACGTGGAGTGAATCCAATTGGCTGAAGATTGGCTTCTGTGATGGTGGGGACCTCAGGAGGAGGGCGATATGGATCACCCACTCGGCACGTCTGGCTGAAGATGGTTACAAACACTTCCGCCTTGTCTTTTGCTCTCGTGTGATGGGTTCCGCCATCATTGAGGGAATGTTGTTGTACACGGGTTGTGATCTGGAATGCGCTAACACGATAGTTAAGTGCAGAGTTGTGGAACTTGTGCATTTGTAGATGTGAGGTCAGGTGATACGATCATTATATTGATGATCTGATCCATGGAGTGGGTTGAAATATTACGTGTTCCTGCCATTAGACAGGATTCAGTTATTCACATTACTCACTGAATGGCCTCATGGGGTAGAAAGTTATTGCAGCCTTGGACAGATGTGGAGCATGAAATTTATTGGAACTGACACATCATGAATCAATGTGTCCATACAAAGTAAACTTTGTGGCCTAGTCTCTCCCTTTTCCACAGGCTTTCCTCTCATCAGTTATACAGGCAAACACAAACAGCCCAGGCTTCTCTGTCAGGATAGCAAGAGAGAGACCCATTTTCATTGGTGCAATGCTTCACTGGCACCACTCTGGGAATCCCACAATCCCAGAATGATGCAGTACAGGAGACCATTCGGCCCATCGAGACTCTTTGGAAGACTATCCCATCAATCCCGCTCCCCCGCACTTTCCCCACAGCCCTGCAATTGCCCCCCGCTCCCGCCCGACAAGTACTTATCCAATATTGTGTTCAGTTTTGGTCTCCTAATCTGAGGAAGGACATTCTTGCTATTGAGGGAGTGCAGCGAAGGTTCACCAGACTGATTCCCGGGATGGCAGGACTGACGTATGAGGAGAGACTGGATCGACTGGGCTTGTATTCATTGGAGTTTAGAAGGATGAGAGGAGATCTCATAGAAACATACAAGATTCTGACGGGACTGGACAGGTTAGATGCAGGAAGAATGTTCCCGATGTTGGGGAAGTCCAGAACCAGGGGACACAGTCTTAGGATAAGGGGTAGGCCATTTAGGACTGAGATGAGGAGAAACTTCTTCACTCAGAGAGTTGTTAACCTGTGGAATTCCCTGCCGCAGAGAGTTGTTGATACCAGTTCATTGGATATATTCAAGAGGGAGTTAGATATGGCCCTTACGGCTAAAGGGATCAAGGGGTATGGAGAGAAAGCAGGAAAGGGATACTGAGGTGAATGATCAGCCATGATCTTATTGAATGGTGGTGCAGGCCCGAAGGGCCGAATGGCCTACTCCTGCACCTATTTTCTATGTTTCTATGGGGTCAAGTTTCGGGCCGCGCCTAGAACGACGCAGCCCCGACCTGGACGCCCGTTTATCGCGCCTAAAAGTGCGACAGAAAAATACCTCTTAAATCTCCGGCTCCTTGCAGGTCCCTGGGAGCTCGGCGCGGCGTGCACACTGCAGCGGGGGGGCGGAGCCACAGAGTGGCGCCGATTCTGTAAGTCGGAGGGGGGGGGCGGGGCTAAGTTAAATGAGGGAACATCGTGCCGGCAGCCCTGCGCATGCGCGTTGGAGCGCGCACATGCGCAGTAGCCCAGAAACATTGGCACTCGGCCATTTTTAAAGGGACTTAAAGAAAAGTGTTGATTTGTCTCGTGGGCCCCTGGAAAGGCTTGGGATTGAATCTTGGTGATTTTTGTGTGTCTGAAGGAGTGCTATGCAGTGAATTGCTGGCGAACCATTGCATGATCCGTGGTGTTAACACTGCAGCACCCATTCTGCAAATTTAAGTTTCAAACTGGCTTATCTGGCTGCCTCTCCCTGTCCCATGGCCGAATGGCCTCAGTCTCCCTCGCAGCTCGAAGGCTGCTTGCTGTGTCTTCGGCTGCCATCAGCCACTGACGCTGCCCCTGTCTCTGACATGGAAGGCCTGCCTGAAGCACCGCAGCTCGAAGGCTGCTTCACACAGGTAGGAATATTCAATATTTTGTCTTTGCTTTGTTTATAATTTTTTAGTCAGAATGGCTCTTTATTTGTATAAGTGAGATTGTTGAATGCTTGTAGAATTTAATTACTTCCCACCCCCATCTCTCGTTCCCGACACCTAATTTATAAAGTGTAGGCAAGGTTTTTCTGAGCGTACAAAAATCTACACTTACTCCATTCTAAGTTAGTTTGGAGTATGTTTTCGCTGCCGAAACTTTCAAAACAAAAAAAAAATCTGTTCCAAAATGAAACTGTTCTAACTGATTAGAACTGGAGCAAACTAAATGCCGAGAATTGCAATTTCTAAGATACTCCATTCTAAACCAGTTGCTCCAAAAAAATAGGAGCAACTCAGGCCGAAACTCGGCCCCTATGTTTCTAATTCCCGTTTGAAAGTTACGATTGAATCTGCTCCCTCCGCCCTTTCAGGCAGCGCGTTCCCGATCACAGTTTTGGATGAGCTTGGGGGTGAGGCCGTGGAGGGTATTGAAGACAAGGATGAGAATTTTAAAATCGAGGTGTTGCCGGACCGGGAGGCTAAAATTTGAACATTTAGGAATCACAAGTTAAATTTTTTTTCATTGAAGTGAACAGAAGTGATATCAGGCGGGGTGTAAGACAGGAGCCGGTCAGCGCGTGCCCACTGATTCTCAGAGTGAGAGTTCTGACACACGATGGTAAAAGAGCAAAAGGAGCAGCGGACGGCAAGTGAGGGGTGATTAATGGCAGGCTCCACGCCTGCCCACAGTTCATTAACTTGCTGCCTGCTTCTACTGACTAAGTGAAAATTAAAGTACCTGAGAGTTCAGGTTCAGCGATGTTAGAGAGAAAGAGAGATTGGCCCTCAACTGGAAAGTTGCTGACTGACGGAAAGCTTTGAGCACCCAGTTAATCAGACTGCATTTACGGCAGTGTTAGAGGATGGGAGGGAGTGACGGGAATCATGCAATCACGTACAATCACAGGAGGGGGCCATTCGGCCCATCGTGCCTGTGCTGGCTCTTTAAATTACCTATCCAATTAGCCCCACCTGAAAGACGGCCCCTCCGACAGTGCGGCGCTCCCTCAGTACTGCCCCTCCGACAGTGCAGCACTCCCTCAGTACTGCCCCTCCGACAGTGCGGCATTCTCTCAGTACACCCCCTCTGACAGTGCAGCACCCCCTCAGTACTGCCACTCCGACAGTGCGGCGCTCCCTCAGTACTGCCCCTCCGACAGTGCAGCACTCCCTCAGCACTGCCCCTCCGACAGTGCGGCGCTCCCTCAGTACTGCCCCTCCGACAGTGCAGCACTCCCTCAGTACTGCCCCTCCGACAGTGCGGCATTCTCTCAGTACACCCCCTCTGACAGTGCAGCACTCCCTCAGTACTGCCACTCCGACAGTGCGGCGCTCCCTCAGTACTGCCCCTCCGACAGTGCGGCGCTCCCTCAGTACTGCCCCTCCGACAGTGCGGCGCTCCCTCAGTACTGCCCCTCCGACAGTGCGGCACTCCCTCAGTACTGCCCCTCCGACAGTGCAGCACACCCTCAGTACTGCCCCTCCGACAGTGCGGCGCTCCCTCAGTACTGACCCTCCGACAGTGCGGCACTCCCATAGTACTGCCCCTCCGACAGTGCGGCACTCCCACAGTACTGCCCCTCCGACAGTGCAGCGCTCCCTCAGTACTGCCCCTCCGACAGTGCGGCACTCCCACAGTACTGTCCCTCCGACAGTGCAGCACTCCCTCAGTACTGCCCCTCCGACAGTGCGGCATTCTCTCAGTGCTGCCCCTCCGATAGTGCGGCACTCCCTCAGTATTGCCCCTCTGACAGTGCACCGCTCCCTCAGTACTGCCTCTCCGCCAGTGCAACGCTCCCTCAGTACTGCCCCTCCGACAGTGCGGCACTCCCTCCGTACTGTCCCTCCGACAGTGCGGTGCTCCCTCAGTACTGCCCCTCCGACAGTGCGGCGCTCCCTCAGTACTGCCTCTCCGACAGTGCGGCGCTCCCTCAGTACTGCTCCTCCGACAGTGCGGCACACCCTCATTACTGCCCATCCGACAGTGCGGCACTCCCTCAGCACTGCCCGTCCGACAGTGCAGCACTCCCTCAGTACTGCCCCTCCGACAATGCGGCATTCTCTCAGTACACCCCCTCTGACAGTGCGGCGCTCCCTCAGTACTGCCCCTCTGACAGTGCAGCACACCCTCAGTACTGCCCCTCTGACAGTGCGGCGCTCCCTCAGTACTGACCCTCCGACAGTGCGGCACTCCCTCAGTACTACCCCTCCGACAGTGCGCACTCCCGCAATACTCCCCCTCCGACAGTGCAACAGTCCCTCAGTACTGCCCCTCCGACAGTTCGGCGCTCCCTCAGTACTGCTTCTCCGCCAGTGCAGCACTCCCTCAGTACTGCCCTCCGACAGTTCGGCGCTCCCTCAGTACTGCTTCTCCGCCAGTGCAGCGCTCCCTCAGTACTGCCCCTCCGACAGTGCGGCACTCCCTCAGTACTGCCTATGCACCAGTGCAGCGCTCCCTCAGTACTGCCCCTCCGACAGTGCGGCACTCCCTCAGTGTGATATATTCACAGAGCACAGCACACACAGCTTCCAACATGACAGGCAGCTCCCTCGGAAGCCTCCGGAAATCTGCTTGGTTCTGTTTATTATTCGCCCTGCACTTGCAGTACACAATACGTCCACATCCACAGTGTGGAGCTACAAACATTACAAGCTTACGGACATTACTCTTCTCCCTCCTTAAAGAAGTTATTGTCACAAACATCATATATAACTTTCATGTTTATACATAACACAGGACAAAAAACTTATTTTTTTTCATATTCACAAATGTAACTTTACCACTTGTTTTCTGTTTCGAAGAGGATACCTTCGCTCTCGAACAGAACCTTCCAAACATGGTGTCAAATCTAAACTCATTCGAGGCTCATCCTGAGGAATGTTTTCCTCCACGGAATTTCCTTGATTTTCATTTGAATTCACTCTAACTTCAGGCTCTTTGTTTTCCTGACTCAGACTCAGACTTTCATTCTGATTCTCTCCTGGATTTGTGTCCAGTACATTGGATTTAGGATTTGCTACTGGTGTATCAAAACTATCTGATGGGTCAGAAATAATTGAATCATTCCCACCTTCAACTCCTTCCATGTCTGTAGGTAAAATATGATCAATATGAACAAAGCTAACCTGTCCATTATCAAACATCTTTACCAAATATGTGCGAGGACCACATATCTTCACCACTCTTCCTGGTGACCACTTTAACCATTTATGGTGATGGTTCTTCACTCTCACCTTCTGGTTTAATTTCACACTTCTCTCTTTTACTCTGCCTCTATCATGATTCTCTTTCTGTCTTAATTGTGTCTCTTCTACGGACTGTGCCAAATTTGGCTTTAACAACGAGAATCTGGTTCGTGGCTGTCGTTTGAGAAACAACTCTGCTGGTGTTCTACCAGTAGTTGTATGAGGAGTATTACGATATGTAATCAAAAAATTAGGCAATTTGCGATCCAATGACAACTGTCGTTTCCTTGGATTTGGATGTAACATTTGTTTTATGAGGGTACGTTTTACAATTTGTACATTCGCAACAGGATGATATGGTGGAACCTTGGTATGTTTCACAGCATTTTTGCTCGTGAATTGTGCAAATTCTTCTGAACAAAATTGTGGTCCATTATCCGAAACAATCTCTTCAGGGAGGCCAAATGAAGAAAACAATTTTCGTAAAATGTCCAACGTTTTACTTGTTGTTAATTTCCACATTGGAAACACCTCAAGCCACTTCATAGAAACAGAGAAAATAGGTGCAGGAGTAGGCCATTCGGCCCTTCGAGCCTGCACCGCCATTCAATGAGTTCATGGCTGAACATGCAACTTCAGTACCCCATTCCTGCTTTCTCGCCATACCCCTTGATCCCCCTAGTAGTAAGGACTACAACTAACTCCTTTTTGAATATATTTAGTGAATTGGCCTCAACAACTTTCTGTGGTAGAGCATTCCACAGGTTCACCACTCTCTGGGTGAAGAAGTTTCTCCTCATCTCCGTCCTAAATGGCTTACCCCTTATCCTTAGACTGTGATCCCTGGTTCTGGACTTCCCCAATATTGGGAACATTCTTTCTGCATCTAACCTGTCTAAACCCATCAGAATTTTAAACGTTTCTATGAGATCCCCTCTCATTCTTCTGAACGCCAGTGAATATAAGCCCAGTTGATCCAGTCTTTCTTGATATGTCAGTCCCACCATCCCGGGAATCAGTCTGGTGAACCTTCGCTGCACTCCCTCAATAGCAAGAATGTCCTTCCTCAAGTTAGGAGACCAAAACTGTACAAAGTATTCCAGGTGTGGCCTCACCAAGGCCCTGTACAACTGTAATAACACCTCCCTGTCCCTGTACTCAAATCCCCTCGCTATGAAGGCCAACATGCCATTTGCTTTCTTAACCGCCTGCTGTACCTGCATGCCAACCTTCAATGACTGATGTACCATGACACCCAGGTCTCCCCTTTTCCTAATCTGTCACCATTCAGATAATAGTCTGTCTCTGTTTTTATCACCAAAGTGGATAACCTCACATTTATCCACATTATATTTTATCTGCCATGCATTTGCCCACTCACCTAACCTATCCAAGTCACTCTGCAGCCTCATAGCATCCTCCTCGCAGCTCACACTGCCACCCAACTTAGTGTCATCCGCAAATTTGGAGATACTACATTTAATCCCCTCGTCTAAATCATTAATGTACATTGTAAACAGCTGGGGCCCCAGCACAGAACCTTGCGGTACTCCACTAGTCACTGCCTGCCATTCTGAAAAGTACCCATTTATTCCTACTCTTTGCTTCCTGTCTGGCAACCAGTTCTCAATCCACGTCAGCACACTATCCCCAATCCCATGTGCTTTAACTTTGCACATTAATCTCTTGTGTGGGACCTTGTCGAAAGCCTTCTGAAAGTCCAAATACACCACATCAACATGCTCTCCCTTGTCCACTCTGCTGGAAACATCCTCAAAAAATTCCAGAAGATTTGTCAAGCATGATTTCCCTTTCACAAATCCATGCTGACTTGGACCTATCATGTCACCTCTTTCCAAATGCGCTGCTATGACATCCTTAATAATTGATTCCATCATTTTACCCACTATCGATGTCAGGCTGACAGGTCTATAATTCCCTGTTTCCTCTCTCCCTCTTTTTTTAAAAAGTGGGGTTACATTGGCTACCCTCCACTCCATAGGAACTGATCCAGAGTCGATGGAATGTTGGAAAATGACTGTCAATGCATCCACTATTTCCAAGGCCACCTCCTTAAGTACTCTGGGATGCAGACCATCAGGCCCTGGGGATTTATCGGCCTTCAATCCCATCAATTTCCCCAACACAATTTCCCGACTAATAAGGATTTCCCACAGTTTCTCCTTCTTACTCGACCCTCTGACCCCTTTTATATCCGGAAGGTTGTTTGTGTCCTCCTCAGTGAATACCGAACCAAAGTACTTGTTCAATTGGTCCGCCATTTCTTTGTTCCCCGTTATGACTTCCCCTGATTCTGACTGCAGGGGACCTACGTTTGTCTTTACTAACCTTTTTCTCTTTACATACCTATAGAAACTTTTGCAATCTGTCTTAATGTTCCCTGCAAGCTTCCTCGCGTACTCTATTTTCCCTGCCCTAATTAAACCCTTTGTCCTCCTCTGCTGAGATCTAAATTTCTCCCAGTCCCCGGGTTCGCTGCTATTTCTGGCCAATTTGTATGCCACTTCCTTGGCTTTAATACTATCCCTGATTTCCCTTGATAGCCACGGTTGAGCCACCTTCCCTTTTTTATTTTTACGCCAGACAGGGATATACAATTGTTGTAGTTCATCCATGCGGTCTCTAAATGTCTGCCATTGCCCATCCACTGTCAACCCCTTAAGTATCATTCGCCAATCTATCCTAGCCAATTCACGCCTCATACCTTCAAAGTTACCCTTCTTTAAGTTCTGGAGCATGGTCTCTGAATTAACTGTTTCATTCTCCATCCTAATGTAGAATTCCATCATATTATGGTCACTCTTCCCCAAGGGGCCTTGCACAACGAGATTGCTAATTAATCCTCTCTCATTACACAACATCCAGTCTAAGATGGCCTCCCCCCTAGTTGATTCCTCGACATATTGGTTTAGAAAACCATCCCTTATGCACTCCAGGAAATCCTCCTCCACCGTATTGCTTCCAGTTTGGTTAACCCAATCGATATGCATATTAAAGCAAATTTGGTAGGAACTTCGCATAATAGTTCAAAAGACACAAGAATGAACGAAGTTCAGTGACATTCCTGGGAGTGGGTGCATTTCTAATTGCATCCAATTTTTCCATGGTTGGATGTAAACCATCTTTGTCTACTCTGTACCCTAAGTACTCCACTGAGTTTTGAAATAACTCACACTTACGAGCAAACACTCGTACTCTGTGCTTCTCTAGCCGTTTGAGGACTTTATTCAATATGTTATTATGAATTTGCCTATTTTGTGCTGAAATTAGCATGTCATCCAAATAACATACTACCCCTTCAATACCTTGCAAAATCTGGTTCATCACCTCTTGGAATATGGCAGGGGCGGAAGACACTCCAAATGGTAGCCTATTAAATTGATATCGGCTGAGATGAGTATTTATAGTCAAACATGACTTGGACTCCTCATCTAGTTCAAGCTGTCAGTAGGCATTTGTAAGATCCAGTTTTGAGAAGATCTGACCACCTGTCAGTGTGTGAACAAATCTTCTATATTCGGCAATGTATTGGGGACATTACCCTCTAGAGCCTGGTTTACAGTTACTTTATAATCACCACACAATCTTACCTTACCATCGGACTTAGGTACAACAACAATGGGTGTAGCCCAATTACATCGATCTATCTTACAAATAATGTTCTCAGTCTCTAATCTTTTGAGTTCTTGCTCAACTTTCTCCTTGAGTGCATATGGTATAGAACGTGGCTTGTAGTAAACTGATCTAGCGTCCTTCTGTACCCTGACACTCGCCTTGAAGCCTTGGATCGGACTGCCCGTTTCGTAGAACACCTTCGGATACTTCTTGATAACCTCTTCCATTGATGAAAATCTCGCTTCCACACAGAAAATCTTACTCCAATCCAGCTTCAGTTAGCTCAACCAATTTCTTCCTCGTAAGGCAGGCTTGTCTCCTTTCACTACTATTAGAGGCAAGTTCTGAAATTGATCTTTATATTTCACCGGTACGGTGATACGACCTACCACAGGAATTTTCTCTCCCGATTAGCCTCACAGCTTTATCTTGGATTTCCCCTGTTGAGAATCACGCAATTTGTCGCGGTACAGTGACTCCGGTACTACACTCACGGATGCACACGTGTCAATTTCCATTGGTATCTTGAATCCCGCAACATCTATGTGGATTTTGATGCTTTCCGAATCGCTGTCTGTTACCCTCGTGCTCCTGATGACGTGTAACTCTAACATCTCCTCGTCCTGTTGTTGTTCTTCCATGCTATGTAGTCTCTTGGGATTTCTACTCATAGCTTTGAACGCTGGACTCATAGCTTTAAAAGCTGGTTTACCCTTCAGTCAGCATGCCTTCGCAAAATGCCCAGTCTTTCTGCAGAAGAAACACTCTGCCTTCACGTATGGACAACTTTGAGCAATGTGTTGTCCCAGACGCTCTGTTAGAATTTCCAGTTTCTGAGACTTTGGGCCCCCACCATCTTTTACTTTGAACCCGCAGGTGATTTACCTCGGTTGACTGACGACCGTAATTATTATTTAATTCTCGGGAATATTGTTCGGCCATGCCCATCGACCTCGCTGTCTGACAAGCAATCTCAAAAGTCAAGTCATCCGTCGTCAATAACTTCCTTCTGATCGCATCATTTTTCACCCCACAAACAAAACGATCCCGTAATGCTCGGTTTTGAAAGTTTCCAAAATGACAGTGCATCGATAGCTTTTTTTAATGCAACCATGTAATCACTGATACTTTCAGCAGCCTTTTCATTCCGAATCCCAAAATGATAGCTTTCAGCAATTTCTAACGGTTTGGGGTTATAGTGCTGCTCCAGCTTCATTAAAATCTCTTTAAGCATTGTGTCCTTTGGCTCGTCAGGCACAAGCAGATTTACAAGGGTTTCGTACAACATTGGACCTGTCTCCGATAAGATGATCGCTTTCTTACGTTCCAACACAGCCCGGTTCTGGACTGCATTGTCTGGAACTTCGATTATGTTATTTGCAGTAAAATATATTTCTAGCCGATCCACATACGCTTTAAAACTTTCCCGGTCTTGTCCATATTCCCCCAAATGTCCGATTACACCTGCCATTTTAATCTCTAGCTGTTCACAATGTGTGCTGTATTTTACCTCGGATTTTGTAGCTTTTTTCCAAAGACAGAAACTTCCAAAGTCTCTCTGTCGGCTGGCTGAATCCTTCCCCAACAAAATTTAAGCTTTAAATCATCAGCAAAATTCCATCTCAATTGCCAAATGTGATATATTCACAGAGCACAAACACGCACAGCTTCCAACATGGCAGGCAGCTCTCTTGGAAGCCTCCGGAAATCTGCCTGGTTCTGTTTATTATTTACTCTGCAGTTGCAGTACACAATACGTCCACATCCACAGTGTGGAGCTACAAACATTACATGCATACAGACATTACACTCAGTACTGCCCCTCCGACAGTGCGGCGCTCCCTCAGTACTGCGCTCCCTCAGTACGGCCCCTCTGACAGTGCGGCGCTCCCTCAGTACTGCACTCCCTGAGTACTGCAAATCCGACAGTGCGGCACTCTCTCAGTACTGCCCCTCCGACATTGCGGTGCTCCCTCAGTACTGCCCCTCCGCCAGTGCGGCACTCCCTCAGTACTGCCCCTCTGACTGTGAGGCACTCCCTCAGTACTACCCCTCCGACTGTTCGGCGCTCCCTCAGTACTGCCCCTCCGACAGTGCAGCGTTCCCTCAGTACTGCCCCTCCAACAGTGCGGCGCTCCCTCAGTACTGCCCTCTGACAGTGCGGCACTTCCTCATTACTGCCCTCTGACAGTGCAACACTCCCTCAGTACTGCCCCTCCGACAGTACGGTGCTCACTCAGTACTGCCCCTCCGACAGTGCGGTGCTCACTCAGTACTGCCCCTCCGACAGTGCGGTGCTCACTCAGTACTGCCCCTCCGACACTGCAGCTCTCCCTCAGTACTGCCCCTCCGACAGTGCGGCGCTCCTTCAGTACTGCCCCTCCGACAGTGCGACGCTCCCTCAGTACTGCCCCTCCGACAGAGCGCCGCACCCTCAGTACTGCCCCTCCGACAGTGCGGCGCTCCCTCAGTACTGCCCCTCCGACAGTGCGGCGCTCCCTCAGTACTGCCCCTCCGACAGTGCGGCACTCCCTCATTACTGCCCTCCGACAGTGCGGCACTCCCTCAGTACTGCCCCTCCGACAGTGCGGCACTCCCTCATTACTGCCCTCCGACAGTGCGGCACTCCCTCAGTACTGCCCCTCCGACAGTGCGGCGCTCCCTCAGTACTGCCCCTCCGACAGTGCGGCGCTCCCTCAGTACTGCCCCTCCGACAGTGCGGCACTCCCTCATTACTGCCCTCCGACAGTGCGGCACTCCCTCAGTACTGCCCCTCCGACAGTGCGGCACTCCCTCAGTACTGCCCCTCCGACAGTGCGGCGCTCCCTCAGTACTGCCCCTCCGACAGTGCGGCACTCCCTCATTACTGCCCTCCGACAGTGCGGCACTCCCTCAGTACTGCCCCTCCGACAGTGCGGCACTCCCTCATTACTGCCCTCCGACAGTGCGGCACTCCCTCAGTACTGCCCCTCCGACAGTGCGGCGCTCCCTCAGTACTGCCCCTCCGACAGTGCGGGGCTCCCTCAGTACTGCCCCTCCGACAGTGCGGCACTCCCTCAGTACCGCCCCTCCGACAGTGCGGCGCTCCCTCAGTACGGTGCTGAAGCAGTGCTGGATTGTCAGACGGAGCTGCTGAATGCAGTTACTGTCGGCTATGCTGAAGATTAGATTATTGAAGGAGAAATATAGCGGAAAAACTTTGATTCATCTTTCTCATTAATCTTTTGCTTCGACAAGAGTGACCAGCTTCAGATTAATGCATCAACCAGCACTCCCATTTCTATTATACAGGCTCATAAAAGCGATTTGTATAAAGCACTTAGGTCAGTGACTTGTCCTGGTGCTTTGTATATAAATCCGATTACCTCGATGGAACTCCAAGTGGAATTTTGGAATTGATTATCTCTTTGCTCTTCAGAAAATTGGAACAGTATCAGGCCATTCAGCCCCTTGAGCCTGTTACACAGGAACAGGAGGAGGCCATTCAGCCCCTCGAGCCTATTACACAGGAACAGGAGGAGGCCATTCAGCCCCTCGAGCCTGTTACACAGGAACAGGAGGAGGCCATTCAGCCCCTCGAGCCTGTTACAAAGGAACAGGAGGCCCATTCAGCCCCTCGAACCTGTTACACAGGAACAGCAGGAGGCCATTTAGCCCTTCGAGCCTGTTACAAAGTAGCAGGAGGCCCATTCAGCCCCTCGAGCCTGTTACACAGGAACAGGAGGAGGCCCATTCAGCCCCTCGAGCCTGTTACACAGGAACAGGAGGAGGCCCATTCAGCCACTTGAGCCCATTACACAGGAACAGGAGGAGGCCCATTCAGCCCCTCGAACCTGTTACACAGGAACAGCAGGAGGCCGTTCAGCCCCTCGAGCCTGTTACAAAGGAACAGGAGGCCCATTCAGCCCCTCGAGCCTGTTACCAAGGAACAGGAAGCCCATGAGGCCCCTCGAGTCTGTTACACAGGAACAGGAGGAGGCCCATTCAGCACCTCAAGCCGTTACACAGGAACAGGAGGCCCATTCAGCCCCTCGAGCCTGTTACCAAGGAACAGGAAGCCCATGAGGCCCCTCGAGTCTGTTACACAGGAACAGGAGGCCCATTCAGACCCTCGAGCCTGTTACAAAGGAACAGGAGGAGGCCCATTCAGCCCCTCGAGCCTGTTACACAGGAACAGGAAGCCCATTCAGACCGTCGAGCCTGTTACAAAGGAACAGGAGGCCCATTCAGCTCCTCAAGCCTGTTACAAAGGAACAGGAGGCCCATTCAGCCCCTCAAGCCTGTTACACAGGAACAGGAGGAGGCCATTCAGCCCCTCGAGCCTGTTACTCAGGAACAGGAGGAGGCCATTCAGCCTCTCGAGCCTGTTACACAGGAACAGGAGGTGGCCATTCAGCCCCTCGAGTCTGTTACACAGGAACAGGAGGAGGCCATTCAGCCCCTCGAGTCTGTTATACAGGAACAGGAGGAGGCCATTCAGCCCCTCGAGTCTGTTACACAGGAACAGGAGGAGGCCATTCAGCCCCTCGAGCCTGTTACTCAGGAACAGGAGGTCCATTCAGCCCCTCGAGCCTGTTACAAAGGAACAGGAGGCCCATTCAGCCCCTCAAGCCTGTTACACAGGAACAGGAGGAGGCCATTCAGCCCCTCGAGTCTGTTACACAGGAACAGGAGGAGGCCATTCAGCCCCTCGAGTCTGTTACACAGGAACAGGAGGCCCATTCAGCCCCTCGAGCCTATTACACAGGAACAGGAGGAGGCCCATTCAGCCCCTCGAGCCTGTTACACAGGAACAGGAGGAGGACCATTCAGCCCCTCGAGCCCGTTACACAGGAACAGGAGGAGGCCCATTCAGCCCCTCGAGCCTGTTATACAGGAACAGCAGGAGGCCATTCAGCCTCTCGAGTCTTTTACACAGGAACAGGAGGAGGCCATTCAGCCCCTCGAGTCTGTTACACAGGAACAGGAGGCCCATTCAGCCCCTCGAGCCTATTACACAGGAACAGGAGGAGGCCCATTCAGCACCTCAAGCCGTTACACGGGAACAGGAGGCCCATTCAGCCCCTCGAGCCTGTTACCAAGGAACAGGAAGCCCATGAGGCCCCTCGAGCCTGTTACACAGGAACAGGAGGCCCATTCAGACCCTCGAGCCTGTTACAAAGGAACAGGAGGAGGCCCATTCAGCCCCTCAAGCCTGTTACACAGGAACAGGAAGCCCATTCAGACCCTCGAGCCTGTTACAAAGGAACAGGAGGCCCATTCAGCCCCTCGAGCCTGTTACAAAGGAACAGGAGGTCCATTCAGCCCCTCAAGCCTGTTACACAGGAACAGGAGGAGGCCATTCAGACTCTCGAGCATGTTACAAAGGAACAGGAGGCCCATTCAGCCCCTCGAGCCTGTTACAAAGGAACAGGAGGAGGCCATTCAGCCTCTCGAGCCTGTTACACAGGAACAGGAGGAGGCCATTCAGCCCCTCGAGCCTGTTACACAGGAACAGGAGGCCCATTCAGCCCCTTGAGCCTGTTACACAGGAACAGGAGGCCCATTCAGCCCCTCGAGCCTGTTACAAAGGAACAGGAGGCCCATTCAGCCCCACAAGCCTGTTACACAGGAACAGGAGGAGGCCATTCAGCCCCTCGAGTCTTTTACACAGGAACAGGAGGAGGCCATTCAGCCCCTCGAGTCTGTTACACAGGAACAGGAGGAGGCCATTCAGCCCCTCGAGTCTGTTACACGGGAACAGGAGGAGGCCATTCAGCCCCTCGAGCCTGCTACACAGGAACAGGAGGAGGCCATTCAGCTCCTCGAGCGTGATACACAGGAACAGGAGGAGACCCATTCAGTTCCTCGAGCCTGTTACACAGGAACAGGAGGAAGCCCATTCAGCCCCTCGAGCCTGTTACACAGGAACAGGAGGCCCATTCAGCCACTCGAGCCTGTTACACAGGAACAGGAGGAGGCCATTCAGCCCCTCGAGTCTGTTACACAGGAACAGGAGGCCCATTCAGCCCCTCGAGCCTGTTACACAGGAACAGGAGAAGGCCCATTCAGCCCCTCGAGCCTGTTACATAGGAACAGGAGGCCCATTCAGCCCCTCGAGTCTGTTAACACAGGAACAGGAGGCCCATTCAGCCCCTCGAGCCTGTTACACAGGAACAGGAGGCCCATTCAGCCCCTCGAGTCAGTTACACAGGAACAGGAGGCCCATTCAGCCCCTCGAGCCTGTTACACAGGAACAGGAGGCCCATTCAGCCCCTCGAGCCTGTTACACAGGAACAGGAGGCCCATTCAGTCCCTCGACTCTGTTACACAGGGACAGGAGGCCCATTCAGTCCCTCGAGCCTGTTACACAGGAACAGGAGGCCCAATCAGCCCCTCGAGCCTGTTACACAGGAACAGGAGGAGGCCCATTCAGCCCCTCGAGTCTGTTACACAGGAACAGGAGGAGGCCCATTCAGTCCCTCGAGCCTGTTACACAGGAACAGGAGGAGGCCATTCAGCCCCTCGAGTCTGTTACACAGGAACAGGAGGAGGCCATTCAGCCCCTCGAGTCTGTTACACAGGAACAGGAGGAGGCCATTCAGCCCCTCGAGCCTGTTACACAGGAACAGGAGGAGACCCATTCAGCCCCTCGAGCCTGATACACAGGAACAGGAGGAGACCCATTCAGTCCCTCGAGCCTGTTACACAGGAACAGGAGGAAGCCCATTCAGCCCCTCGAGCCTGTTACACAGGAACAGGAGGCCCATTCAGCCTCTCGAGCCTGTTACACAGGAACAGGAGGAGGCCATTCAGCCCTTCGAGTCTGTTACACAGGAACAGGAGGCCCATTCAGCCCCTCGAGCCTGTTACACAGGAACAGGAGGAGGACCATTCAGCCCCTCGAGCCCGTTACACGAACAGGAGGAGGCCCATTCAGCCCCTCGAGCCTGTTGCACAGGAACAGCAGGAGGCCATTCAGCCTCTCGAGCCTGTTACAAAGGAACAGGAGGCCCATTCAGCCCCTCAAGCCTGTTACACAGGAACAGGAGGAGGCACATTCATCCCCTCGAGCCTGTTATACAGAAACAGGAGGCCCATTCAGCCCCTCGAGCCTGTTACACAGGAACAGGAGGAGGCCCATTCAGCACCTCAAGCCGTTACACAGGAACAGGAGGCCCATTCAGCCCCTCGAGCCTGTTACCAAGGAACAGGATGCCCATTAGGCCCCTCGAGCCTGTTACACAGGAACAGGAGGCCCATTCAGACCCTCGAGCCTGTTACAAAGGAACAGGAGGAGGCCCATTCAGCCCCTCAAGCCTGTTACACAGGAACAGGAAGCCCATTCAGACCCTCGAGCCTGTTACAAAGGAACAGGAGGCAGATTCAGCCCCTCGAGCCTGTTACAAAGGAACAGGAGGCCCATTCAGCCCCTCAAGCCTGTTACACAGGAACAGGAGGAGGCCATTCAGACTCTCGAGCCTGTTACAAAGGAACAGGAGGCCCATTCAGCCCCTCGAGCCTGTTACAAAGGAACAGGAGGCCCATTCAGCCCCTCGAGCTTGTTACACAGGAACAGGAGGAGGCCATTCAGTCCCTCGAGCCTGTTACACAGGAACAGGAGGAGGCCATTCAGCCCCTCGAGCCTGTTACACAGGAACAGGAGGAGGCCATTCAGCCTCTCGAGCCTGTTACACAGGAACAGGAGGAGGCCATTCAGCCCCTTGAGCCTGTTACAGAGGAACAGGTGGCCCATTCAGCCCCTCGAGCCTGTTACACAGGAACAGGAGGCCCATTCAGCCCCTCGAGCCTGTTACACAGGAACAGGAGGAGGCCCATTCAGCCCCTCAAGCCTGTTACACAGGAACAGGAAGCCCATTCAGACCCTCGAGCCTGTTACAAAGGAACAGGAGGCAGATTCAGCCCCTCGAGCCTGTTACAAAGGAACAGGAGGCCCATTCAGCCCCTCAAGCCTGTTACACAGGAACAGGAGGAGGCCATTCAGACTCTCGAGCCTGTTACAAAGGAACAGGAGGCCCATTCAGCCCCTCGAGCCTGTTACAAAGGAACAGGAGGCCCATTCAGCCCCTCGAGCTTGTTACACAGGAACAGGAGGAGGCCATTCAGTCCCTCGAGCCTGTTACACAGGAACAGGAGGAGGCCATTCAGCCCCTCGAGCCTGTTACACAGGAACAGGAGGAGGCCATTCAGCCTCTCGAGCCTGTTACACAGGAACAGGAGGAGGCCATTCAGCCCCTTGAGCCTGTTACAGAGGAACAGGTGGCCCATTCAGCCCCTCGAGCCTGTTACACAGGAACAGGAGGCCCATTCAGCCCCTCGAGCCTGTTACAAAGGAACAGGAGGCCCATTCAGCCCCACAAGCCTGTTACACAGGAACAGGAGGAGGACATTCAGCCCCTCGAGTCGGTTACACAGGAACAGGAGGAGGCCATTCAGCCCCTCAAGTCTGTTACACAGGAACAGGAGGAGGCCATTCAGCCCCTCGAGTCTGTTACACAGGAACAGGAGGAGGCCATTCAGCCCCTCGAGCCTGTTACACAGGAACAGGAGGAGGCCATTCAGCCCCTCGAGCCTGATACACAGGAACAGGAGGAGGCCCAATCTGCCCCTCGAGCCTGTTACACAGGAACAGGAGGAGGCCCATTCAGCCCCACAAGCCTGTTACACGGGAACAGGAGGAGGCCATTCAGCCCCTCGAGTCGGTTACACAGGAACAGGAGGAGGCCATTCAGCCCCTCGAGTCTGTTACACAGGAACAGGAGGAGGCCATTCAGCCCCTCGAGTCTGTTACACAGGAACAGGAGGAGGCCAATCAGCCCCTCGAGCCTGTTACACAGGAACAGGAGGAGACCCATTCAGATCCTCGAGCCTGATACACAGGAACAGGAGGAGACCCATTCAGTCCCTCGAGCCTGTTACACAGGAACAGGAGGAAGCCCATTCAGCCCCTCGAGCCTGTTACACAGGAACAGGAGGCCCATTCAGCCACTCGAGCCTGTTACACAGGAACAGGAGGAGGCCATTCAGCCCCTCGAGTCTGTTACACAGGAACAGGAGGCCCATTCAGCCCCTCGAGCCTGTTACACAGGAACAGGAGGCCCATTCAGCCACTTGAGCCTGTTAACACAGGAACAGGAGGCCCATTCAGCTCCTCGAGCCTGTTACACAGGAACAGGAGGCCCATTCAGCCCCTCGAGCCTGTTACACAGGAACAGGAGGCCCATTCAGTCCCTCGACTCTGTTACACAGGGACAGGAGGCCCATTCAGTCCCTCGAGCCTGTTACACAGGAACAGGAGGCCCATTCAGCCCCTCAAGTCTGTTACACAGGAACAGGAGGAGGCCCATTCAGTCCCTCGAGCCTTTTACACAGGAACAGCAGGAGGCCATTCAGCCCCTCGAGCCTGTTACAAAGGAACAGGAGGCCCATTCAGCCCCTCGAGCCTGTTACACAGGAATAGGAGGAGGCCCATTCATCCCCTCGAGCCTGTTACACAGGAAAAGGAGGAGGCCATTCAGCCCCTCGAGCCTGTTATACAGAAACAGGAGGCCCATTCAACCCCTCGAGCCTGTTACACAGGAACAGGAGGCCCATTCAGCCCCTCGAGCCTGTTACACAGGAACAGGAGGAGTCCCATTCAGCACCTCAAGCCGTTACACAGGAACAGGAGGCCCATTCAGCCCCTCGAGCCTGTTACCAAGGAACAGGAAGCCCATTAGGCCCCTCGAGCCTGTTACACAGGAACAGGAGGCCCATTCAGACCCTCGAGCCTGTTACAAAGGAACAGGAGGAGGCCCATTCAGCCCCTCGAGCCTGTTACACAGGAACAGGAAGCCCATTCAGACCCTCGAGCCTGTTACAAAGGAACAGGATGTCCATTCAGTCCCTCGAGTCTGTTACACAGGAACAGGAGGCCCATTCAGCCCCTCAAGCCTGTTACACAGGAACAGGAGGAGGCCATTCAGCCCCTCGAGTCTGTTACACAGGAACAGGAGGAGGCCCATTCAGTCCCTCGAGTCTGTTACACAGGAAGAGGAGGCCCATTCAGCCCCTCGTGCCTGTTACAAAGGAACAGGAGGCCCATTCAGCCCCTCGTGCCTGTTACACAGGAACAGGAGGAGACCCATTCAGTCCCTCGAGTCTGTTACACAGGAACAGGAGGAGACCCATTCAGCCCCGGGCCTATTCTGTCATTTTATCAGATTGCGACTGATCTGCGACCTAACTCCATCTACCCGCCTTGGTTCCCTAACCCTTAATACCCTCGCCTAACAACAATCTAACAATCCCAGTTTTGAAATTTCCAAACTGACCCCTGGCCCTGACAGCATTTTGGGGGAGAGTTCCAGATCGCCACTGCTCTGTGTGTGAAGAAATGCTCCCTGACATCACCTGAGCACAATGGCTTTAATTTTAAGGTTACGCCCCCCTGTTCTGGACTCCCCGCACCGGAGGGAACAGGCTCTCTCTCTATCCACCCTATCGAATCCTTTCATCTTCTTAAACACCTCGTTCCGATCACCACGTAATATTCTACATTACAGAGCTTTACTCTGTATCTAACCCGTGCTGTACCTGCCCTGGGAGTGTTTGATGGGACAGTGTCGAGGGAGCTTTACTCTGTATCTAACCCGTGCTGTACCTGCCCTGGGAGTGTTTGATGGGACAGTGTAGAGGGAGCTTTACTCTGTATCTAAACCCCTGTACCTGCCCTGGGAGTGTTTGATGGGACAGTGTAGAGGGAGCTTTACTCTGTATCTAACCCGTGCTGTACCTGCCCTGGGAGTGTTTGATGGGACAGTGTAGAGGGAGCTTTACTCTGTATCTAACCCCGTGCTGTACCTGCCCTGGGAGTGTTTGATGGGACAGTTTCGAGGGAGCTTTACTCTGTATCTAACCCCGTGCTGTACCTGCCCCGGGAGTGTTTGATGGGACAGTGTAGAGGGAGCTTTACTCTGTATCTAACCCCCTGTACCTGCCCTGGGAGTGTTTGATGTGACAGTGTAGAGGGAGCTTTACTCTGTATCTAACCCGTGCTGTACCTGCCCTGGGAGTATTTGATGGGACCGTGTAGAGAGAGCTTTACTCTGTATCTAACCCCGTGCTGTACCTGCCCTGGGAGTGTTTGATGGGACAGTGTAGGGAGAGCTTTACTCTGTATCTAACCCCCTGTACCTGCCCTGGGAGTGTTTGATGGGACAGTGTAGAGGGAGCTTTACTCTGTATCTAACCCGTGCTGTACCTGCCCTGGGAGTGTTTGATGGGACAGTGTAGAGGGAGCTTTACTCTGTATCTAACCCGTGCTGTACCTGCCCTGGGACTGTTTGATGGGACAGTGTAGAGGGAGCTTTACTCTGTATCTTACCCGTGCTGTACCTGTCCTGGGAGTGTTTGATGGGACAGTGTAGAGGGAGCTTTACTCTGTATCTAACCCCGTGCTGTACCTGCCCTGGGAGTGTTTGATGGGACAGTGTAGAGAGAGCTTTACTCTGTATCTAGCCCCGTGCTGTACCTGCCCTGGGAGTGTTTGATGGGACAGTGTAGAGGGAGCTTTACTCTGTATCTAACCCCGTGCTGTACCTCCCCTGGGAGTGTTTGATGGGACAGCGGGTGTCTGAAATGGAATATGTTCCATTCTCCAGCCCCATCATCCTTCGCTTTGAAAAGTACAACATTCCCGACGTGTAATTCTATACCTCCTGGAGCCTCTCTGCACCGTGGGAAATCACGCAGGAATATATCTCTGGTCCCTGGTCAGATGCAGTCCACCTTGGGCTAGTAATGGTAACACTCTACATATTCAACTCAAGAAATATAAATCTATCTATATATATATATATATATATATATATATATAAAATTTAATATTACTCTGGTCAAAGTATAGAACCCCAATGGATCAAACCCCTTCCCGTTGATTACCGTAGTTTAGAATTCCAATGAAGAGGTTTGCGTTGATGGCTCAGTGGATGAGTGAGACAGAGCAGCAGTTTGGGAGCATTGCTCCTGCTCGATGCAGCTTCTGGTGATCCTAGATGGGGTAGTATTTGCAGCTTTATAATTCAAGTGCATTAGGTCGGGAGGAGAATAGCTTCGGATCGCTATGTTTGATGGGAAGTGTACATGTGGACCTCTCTTGCATCAGGACAGGATTGTCTCAGCTGTGATACCTCCACAGGCAAATAGCCTGCTGAGACTTGCTGTGTTAATATTGGGCACTTGGCTGAGGGACTCGAGGGGACTGGTTCCCTTGTATTTGTAACCAATTGTCAGTCGGTGGCTTCAGGTACAAAAGGGAATCCATTGTCGCCACATACAGCTGCACTGGATCATACCCTGGCCCTTCACATACAGCTGCATTGGAGCAAACCCTGGGCCTTTACATAGAACTGCACTGGAGCAAATCCTGGTCCTTCACATAGAACTGCACTGGAGCAAATCTATTCACATCACGTAGCATGTCTGATGTGTTCAGCTTAAGTACAAAATCCTCATTGCGACATAAATTGTATCCACGTTGCCCTGCTTTCAAACCTCAGCAGACTAAATATAGTCAATCGACTGTCAAATCTCTAATGGAGACAGCAAGAGGCACTGTTAAATGGAATCACTTCCCTGTAAGCCGTATTTCTCTGAAATGCTTCCTTTCCACTTGCAGTGTGAATGATTAACGACTCCATGTGGTTCAAAGATACCTAAGCTGGTTATTTGTATCTGGACCTGATGGGAACCCTGACCACAGCACACTGCTGAGACACCAGCACACTTGGCGAAGGACCACCAGCTCGCACTGCAGCGTGAGGAGGGACAGGGCCGGGGCTATAAAGCGTAGCACCCACGGGAGGGTGGTCCCATGGGAGGGTGGGAAACGTGCAGACAGTAGGTGGGTATTGTGAGGAGGCAAGGTACCGGGACAGAGGTTCGTTGGTGTATCTCTGTAACCTTCTCCTCACCTACAGCCCTCCGAGATCACTGCGCTCCTCCAATTCTGGCCTCATGCTCATCCTCGATTATAATCGCTTCACCATCGGTGGCCGTGCCTTCAGCTGCCTGGGCCCCAAGCTCTGGAACTCCCTCCCAAAACCTCTCCGTCCCTCTCTCCCCTCCTTTAAGACGCACCTTAAAACCGACCTCTTTGGCCAAGCTTTTGGTCACCTGCCCTAATGTCTCCTTATGTGGCTCAGTATCACATTTCTGCCTGATAACACTCCTGTGAAGTGTCTTGGGATGTTTGACAATGTTAATGGTGCTATATCAATGCAAATTGTTGTTGTTGTAGGAGGGACTGAGCTCTAACAGGAGATTCGGTTATTCATGTTTAATGCCTTTTTCTTGTCCCCCAAAACCTCCTTACGGATAGGACTGGGGAGAGGCCACTGCAGAGACTCGAGCACATAATCCAAGCTGACCCTCCCAGTGCAGTACTGAGGGAGTGCCGCACAGTCGGAGGGGCAGTACTGAGGGAGCGCCGCACTGTCGGAGGGGCAGTACTGAGGGAGTGCCGCACTGTCGGAGGGGCAGTACTGAGGGAGCGCCGCACTGTCGGAGGGGCAGTACTGAGGGAGTGCCGCACTGTCGGAGGGGCAGTACTGAGGGAGCGCCGCACTGTCGGAGGGGCAGTACTGAGGGAGTGCCGCATGTCGGAGGGGCAGTACTGAGGGAGTGCCGCACTGTCGGAGGGGCAGTACTGAGGGAGTGCCGCACTGTCGGAGGGGGTACTGAGGGAGCGCCGCACTGTCGGAGGGGCAGTACTGAGGGAGCCCCGCACTGTCGGAGGGGCAGTACTGAGGGAGCGCCGCACTGTCGGAGGGGCAGTATTGAGGGAGCGCCGCAGTGTCGGAGGGGCAGTACTGAGGGAGTGCCACACTGTCGGAGGGGCAGTACTGAGGGAGCCCCGCACTGTCAGAGGGGCAGTACTGAGGGAGCGCCGCACTGTCGGAGGGGCAGTACTGAGGGAGCGCCGCACTGTCGGAGGGGCAGTACTGAGGGAGTGGCACACTGTCGGAGGGGCAGTACTGAGGGACTGCCGCACTGTTCGAGAGGCCGTCTCGGATGAGCCTTTAAACCGAGGCCCTGTCTGCCCCCCATGCCCCGGTTGGATGTACAGATCCCACATCACTACTTTTAAGAAGAGCAGGGCAGTTATCCCCGGTATCCTGGAGCCAATATTTATCCCTCAATAAACCACTAAAAACAGATTATCTAGTTATTATCACATTGCTGTTTGCGGGAGCTTGCAGTGCACAAGTTAGGGCCTGTGTTTTTATTTTTATGTAGGTATCAATATACCTGCCGCAGAGGGAGTGCAACAAAGGTTCACCAGACTGATTCCTGGGATGGGGGGATTGTCCTATGAGGAGAGATTGAGTCGACTGGGCCGATAATCTCTGGAGTTTAGAAGAATGAGAGGTGATCTCATTGAAACAGACAACATTCTCACAGGGCTTGACAGGGTAGATGCAGGGAGGGTGTTTCCCCCCGGGCTGGGGAGTCTAGAACCAGGGGTCACAGTCCCAGGATAAGGGGTCGGCCATTTAGGACTGAGGTGAGGAGAAATTTCTTCACTCGGAGGGTGGTGAATCTTTGGGATTCTCTGCCCCAGAGGACTGTGGAGGCTCAGTCTTTGAGTATATTCAAGGCTGGAAGGTGGAGTTGAGGTAGATCAGCCATGATCTTACTGAATGGTGGAGCCAGCTCGAGGGGCCGAATGGCCAACCCCTGTTCTTGCTGAAACAAAGGCCCACACTGGGTTCTGTTGCCCAAACATGGACTTTGCCCGCCAGCAGCTGACCCCTTGTTGACATTTTCCGCTTTTAAAAATCTGAAACTCCCGCTGAAACGGCGCGAAGCGGTGGGTGATAATATCGATGGGCCTTCTCCGCTGCTCACACCAGCCCTGCACATACCCTTATCATCACCGGCAGACATTTGCAACCAATGCTGCTCTTTCGATCCGACTTAAAAGGTTTATTTTCTTTTATTGGAATTAAAAACCAATGCCGAATGCAATCAATGAAACTAAAATCGCGGGGTTATGAAAGTGGGGTGTGCAGGGTCAGGCTGGGGAAGCTGGGTGCTTGTCCTGTCGAGCCTGTCTCCAGCCTGGGTTTCCAATCAATCTCGCTTGCATTGATTATATCAATGACACTGCTCACACTTGGTCGCGGACTCCGACTGCACGAACACGGGCACTTTCACCAGTCACACACAATGTACGGCCCAGAAACAGGCCATTGGGCCCACCGCTCCGTGTCGGGTTCTATGCTCCACACCAGCCCCCTCCCACCCCTCTCACCCCTCTCCATCTCACCCCATCACCATATCCTTCTATTCCCTTCTCCCTCATGTGTTTATCCAGCTTCCCCTTAAATGCATCGATACTGTTCGCCTCAACCCCTCCCTGTGGCAGCGAGTTCCACATTCTCACCACTCTCTGGGTAAAGAACATAAGAAATGGGAGCTGGAGTCGGCCATTCGGCCCCTCGAGCCTGCTCCGCCATTCAATAAGATCATGGCTGATCTGATCATGGACTCAGCTCCACTTCCCCACCCGCTCCCCATAACCCCTTATCGTTTAAGAAGCTGTCTATCTCTGTCTTAAATTTATTCAATGACCCAGTTTCCACAGCTCTCTGAGGCAGTGAATTCCACAGATTTACAACCCTCTGAGAGAAGAAATTTCTCCTCATCTCAGTTTTAAATGGGAGGCCCCTTATTCTAAGACCATGCCCCCTAGTTCTAGTCTCCCCCATCAGTGGAAACATCCTCTCTGCATCCACCTTGTCGAGCCCCCTCATAATCTTATACGTTTCGATAAGATCACCTCTCATTCTTCTGAATTCCAATGAGTAGAGGCCCAACCTACTCAACCTTTCCTCATAAGTCAACCCCCTCATCCCCGGGATCAACCGAGTGAACCTTCTCTGAACTGCCTCCACAGCACGTATATCCTTTCGTAAAAATTCCCGGTTGGATTTATCAGTGACTATCTTATATTTATGGCCCTAGTTCCAGTCTCCCCCACAAGTGAAAACATCTTCTCTGTGCCTACCCGATCGAACCCTTCCATAATTCTGAAGACCTGTATTGGGTCACCCTCAGCCTTGTCTCTCGCAGAGTAAAGCGCCCCGGCCTGTTGAGCCTTATCTGAGCGATGCAGCCTCTCAGTTCTTGTGAATGTGCTTTGCACCCTTCTCCAGTGCTTATTGTACAGGCACCTCAGCTGCAGTTGTGTAAACAGCAGTGTTTGGAGTTCCAGAACACAATGAGTCACCACCCTCGATCTCTGTCACTAACAGGCTGGCATTGAGCACCAAGCATCTCCCCGCTCAAAGGCTAAATTCACAGATCTCAATTTCATTTTTTGAAATTGATTAAAATTTTTCAGCACTTCAACCCCATTCCCTGTTTTCTTCCCGGTCCCATAAAGGCAGCGCTAGGAATTCTCCATTGCAGCCAGTTCACCCCAGAGCGGGCCCTCCTTATCGGCACCCAAAGCAGCTGCAGCCAATCCCGGAGACAACAGCCAGGCACATCGCAGCAAGTGTATCTGGGGAAGGCGAGAAGCTGGTTAAAGCTGCATTTTATCAGCTTGTTATTCGAGATAAAACCTGCTCATAGCCAACACGAAACAAGCAGAACTAAACCTGCGACTCTCAGTAACCATCACTTCATCTTACAATAAGTTCCGTCTCAAGTTCTGGCGCAAACACGAGTCGAGAAGATGACATTGACGAGCTGCTTGTAACGGTGTGCACTCACGGACTCTCGCAGCTCTGACGGGTTCCAACAGCCCGCTGTCCCACCGTCACACTGAGCCGATCACCGGTATTGATCAACACTGATCCCCGGGGACAGAAAACCCACAGTCTTCCTGCGACACATTGACAAGTGGATTGGAACACTGACGATGAACCTTCAAATATTGGCAGTTGTGACTGAAGTGTGCAATAATCGAATTGACACTGAGGGAGCGCCGCACTGTCGGAGGGGCAGTACTGAGGGAGTGCCGCACTGTCGGAGGGGCAGTACTGAGGGAGCGCCGCACTGTCGGAGGGGCAGTACTGAGGGAGCGCCGCACTGTCGGAGGGGCAGTACTGAGGGAGCCCCGCACTGTCGGAGAGGCAGTACTGAGGGAGCGCCGCACTGTCGGAGGGGCAGTACTGAGGGAGTACCGCACTGTCGGAGGGGCAGTACTGAGGGAGCCCCGCACTGTCGGAGGGGCAGTACTGAGAGAGTGCCGCACTGTCGGAGAGGCAGTACTGAGGGAGCGCCGCACTGTCGGAGGGGCAGTACTGAGGGAGCGCCGCACTGTCGGAGGGGCAGTACTGAGGGAGCCCTGCACTGTCAGAGGGGCAGTACTGAGGGAGCGCCGCACTGTCGGAGGGGCAGTACTGAGGGAGCACCGCACTGTCGGAGGGGCAGTACTGAGGGAGTGCCGCACTGTCGGAGGGGCAGTACTGAGGGAGCGCCGCACTGTCGGAGGGGCAGTACTGAGGGAGCGCCGCACTGTCGGAGGGGCAGTACTGAGGGAGCGCCGCACTGTCGGAGGGGCAGTACTGAGGGAGTGCCGCACTGTCGGAGGGGCAGTACTGAGGGAGCGCCGCACTGTCGGAGGGGCAGTACTGAGAGAGTGCTGCACTGTTGGAGGGGCAGTACTGAGGGAGCGCCGCACTGTCGGAGGGGCAGTACTGAGGGAGCACCGCACTGTCGGAGGGGCAGTACTGAGGGAGCGCCGCATGTCGGAGGGGCAGTACTGAGGGAGTGCCGCACTGTCGGAGGGGCAGTACTGAGGGAGTGCTGCACTGTCGGAGGGGCAGTACTGAGGGAGTGCCGCACTGTCGGAGGGGGTACTGAGGGAGCGCCGCACTGTCGGAGGGGCAGTGCTGCACTGTGCGGTGTAACGGTGTTTTTGGAAAAGTGGGGTGGGCCCAGATCCCAGAGACCACCGGCCCAGGGACCCAGGGACCCAGTGACCCCCGGCCCAGGGTGAGAGATCCCTGGCCCACGGACCCCCGGCCCAACGGATGTGCCGGTGAAGTTGAGCTGCCCTGCCCCCAGTCTCGGTGGTCCTGTTTCTGGGGGTGGGCTCCCTCTAACCAACCCGCCTCTCCCTGGGATCGCTCCCCGGAGCTCTCCCCCACTGTGGCCTCTGGCTGCGTTCACTCCTCTCACTCTGAGCTGATTTGAGATTTTGCAGCCACTCTGATGTCTCCTCTGATCACAGCGAGGGTGTGCGTGGCTCTATTGCTGCAGTTAGAAGCTTACTTGGGGCTTGAATTATTTACTGAATCACTAATGGATTGGAAACACTCCCAGAATCAAGCCGGATATTTTGGAAGCAATTCAAGTTGATTGAAAGAAATAACTTGCTGGAAGCCCATGGAGCCCAAATTGCCCCTTTCCCGCGCCCAGTGAGCGCCTCCGTGAGGCGGGCGCCGGTAGTGCCACGGGCAGAATTGCCCATGCTCTGGGGGGCGATTTGCCGGGATTGCCGTGCCTCACGGTTAGTGCCCCGGGCCGCGACTACAGGCGATGACATCATCAACGTGCGCACCAACCTCATGGCCTAACGAGGGGGCGCGCGGGCCGTTTTACTTTGTCGGCCTGGCGTTCCCCTTTTTGGGTGCCGGGACGCTGGGCCGGTCGATCATGACCCTGGCGGCCCAGAGGGCGGCCACCAATGGGCTTGCAGAGTGTGCAGCGGCCCTCCTCATTGGCTGAAGGGCAGGAGCGTGAGCGCACGTCAGCACTATGTGGCGCATCCGCTGAACTCACACCCCACTAACGCCCCGTTAACGCCCCACTAATGCCCCACTAACGCCCTCTAACGCCCCACTAACGCCCCACTAACTCCCCACTAACGCCCCACTAACGCCCCACTAACGCCCCACTAATGCTCCGTTAATGCCCCACTAACGCCCTCTAACGCCCCACTAACGCCCCACTAACTCCCCACTAACGCCCCACTAACACCCCTCTAACGCCCCTCTAACGCCCCACTAACGCCCCACTAACGCCCCACTAACGCCGCACTAACGCCCCACTAACTCCCCACTAATGCCCCACTAACGCCCCACTAACGCCCCACTAACTCCCCACTAATGCCCCACTAACGCCCCACTAACGCCCCACTAACTCCCCACTAATGCCCCACTAACGCCCCACTAACGCCCCACTAACTCCCCACTAATGCCCCACTAACGCCCCACTAACTCCCCACTAATGCCCCACTAACGCCCCACTAACGCCCCACTAACGCCGCACTAACGCCCCACTAACGCCCCACTAATGCCCCACTAACGCCCCGTTAACATCCCACTAACGCCCCACTAACGCCCCACCAACACCCCACCGACTCCCCACCAACGCCCCTCTAACGCCCCACTAACGCCCCACTAACGCCCCACTAACGCCGCACTAACTCCCCACTAACGCCCCTCTAACGCCCCACTAACTCCCCGCTAACTCCCCGCTAACACCCCGCTAACACCCCACTAACTCCCCACTAATGCCCCACTAACGCCCCACTAACGCCCCTCTAACGCCCCTCTAACGCCCCACTAACACCCCACTAACGCCCCTCTAACTCCCCACTAACGCCCCACTAACGCCCCACTAACGCTCCGTTAATGCCCCACTAACGCCCCACTAACTCCCCACTAACGCCCCACTAACTCCCCACTAACACCCCACTAACGCCCCTCTAACACCCCACTAACGCCCCACTAACACCCCATTAACTCCCCACTAACTCCCCACTAATGCCCCACTAACGCCCCACTAACTCCCCACTAACGCCCCACTAACACCCCACTAACGCACCACTAACGCCCCACTAACACCCTGCTCCCCACTAACTCCCCACTAACGCCCCACTAACTCCCCACTAACACCCCACTAACGCCCCACTAACACCCCACTAACGCACCACTAACGCCCCACTAACACTCCGTTAATGCCCCACTAACGCCCCACTAACTCCCCACTAACGCCCCACTAACTCCCCACTAACACCCCACTAACGCCCCTCTAACACCCCACTAACGCCCCACTAACACCCCATTAACTCCCCACTAACTCCCCACTAACTCCCCACTAATGCCCCACTAACGCCCCACTAACTCCCCACTAACGCCCCACTAACACCCCACTAACGCACCACTAACGCCCCACTAACACCCTGCTCCCCACTAACTCCCCACTAACGCCCCACTAACTCCCCACTAACGCCCCACTAACACCCCACTAACGCACCACTAACGCCCCACTAACACTCCGTTAATGCCCCACTAACGCCCCACTAACGCCCCACTAACGCCCCACTATCACTCCGCTAACACCCTGCTCCCCACTAACTCCCCACTAACTCCCCACTAATGCCCCACTATCACCCCGCTAACACCCTGATCCCCACTAACTCCCCACTAACGCCCCTCTAACGCCCCTCTAACGCCCCACTAACGCCCCACTAACGCCCCACTAAAACGCCCCTCTAACGCCCCACTAAAACGCCCCTCTAACGCCCCTCTAACGCCCCACTAACGCCCCACTAACGCCCCACTAACGCCCCTCTAACGCCAGTCCAGCGAGGCAAAGGGCTGGAGACAGCGCTCGGCCTTGTTCCAGGGGCGCACAGCGGGGGGCTTCTGGCCTTGGCGGTAAAGGTCCCGCCCCCGGGAGGTCACCGCCCCCAAACGGGCCCCGGGGCAAGCTCAGCCCCACAGCCTTTTCTAAGGTCCAACCCCTTTGAGTTTGACAAATGTAACTTTTGAAGTGCCCCAAATTAAGTTGCGTTACCTCCCCCCCCCCAACCCCCTTCCCCCCTCCCCCCCTGTAAAGTCCTGTCCCCTCAGTACAGATTCACACGAGGCATGCAGTGAAGTCAAGGTCACTCTGGACCTGCCCCTTTATTTCACAGCTCTGGAATGCTGCACTTGCCTGAGACCTGACCTTATATACCTGTCTCTTGCAAGTGCACCCCCGGTGGTAAGGTATGCTGGTGGTTACAGGTCATATCTTATTACAGTCATGTATAGCATGTTAGGATACAGTTATATATAATAATGTAAGATACATGACACCCCCCTGCACCGCTCCAGTCTCATCGCCATCCACACAAAACCCACACACAACCCTTCCCGTGGAGTTGAACCTGCTCCCAGAGCATTTTGGCCTCAGTTGGATGTTGTTGGGATGATCCCAGGTTTGATGTGCGGAGAGTGTGTTGAACTGGGCTGAAGGGAAGGGTTGGAGATCGGGTCCGTACACTCGGCCTCAGTACCCTTGGGTTGGGGGAGGAGGGAGGGGGAGTGGGGAGGGTCAGGGAGGCTCCTGATCGTTCTCCAGTAACTGGAACTGCAGAAGCTGGATGTTGGGTGACAAGGAGCGTTAGATACAACGGGGGCGAGATTGGGCCTCGCCCCGTGTGGGGGCAGGAGACGAGGTGAGGCGGGATCTGTTGCTCCCGGCGCGGAGTTCCCCCCCCCCCCCCCCCCCCCCCCACCGTGAAACCGCGGTCACCGCCCCTCCCAGAAAGCACGGTGCAATGTGGTGCACCTCACTACCTGTTGGGCCAGGGTCCGGGGCGCGACTCGGGCGGGTTCAGCGGTGCGGTGCTGCGCGCGGTTTCTCCACGGAGCGCTGACGCGGGTCAACGCCCCTCCCCGTCTGGTAAAGGGGAGGGGCCGCTGCCAGCTCTGCACGGCCAGGTCAAAGGCCTCCGCCGGGCCGCCGGGGCTGCGTGGTGCCGTGACCACTGCCCGTGGCCGAGACGGAGAGCCGGGACTGCGCGACTACTCACTACATTACAGGCGCTATATCAATGTAAGGTGTTGTTTGAGCAATTGCCTAAAATGGGCGACCAGCGAATCGGCAGCCTGCTTTACGTCTCTCCCCATCTGTATTTCCGTTAAAGTGGGAGTAAGAAGGCGGGGCGTGGGGGGCGGGGCGGGGGGGGGGGGGGGGCGGGGGGGGGGGGTGGGGGGGGGGAGGGAGGTAAGACAGGCTGCTGACTGGTGACCACATGTTTGATACTGTCAGTCAATGTCAGCGCCCACCCAGCTCACCCCTCCCCACCGACCTGCCCCTCCCCACTGACCTGCCCCACCCCTCCCCACCGACCTGCCCCCTCCCCTCCCCCCGACCTGCCCCTCCCCACTGACCTGCCCCTCCCCACTGACCTGCCCCTCCCCTCCCCACCGACCTGCCCTCCCCACTGACCTGCCCCTCCCCACTGACCTGCCCCTCCCCACTGACCTGCCCCTCCCCCCGACCTGCCCCTCCCCTCCCCACTGACCTGCCCCTCCCCACTGACCTGCCCCTCCCCACCGACCTGCCCCTCCCTCCCCACTGACCTGCCCCTCCCCTCCCCACCGACCTGCCCCTCCCCACCGACCTGCCCCTCCCCCACCGACCTGCCCCTCCCCTCCCCACTGACCTGCCCCTCCCCTCCCCACCGACCTGCCCCTCCCCACTGACCTGCCCCTCCCCACTGACCTGCCCCTCCCCACTGACCTGCCCCTCCCCACTGACCTGCCCCTCCCCACCGACCTGCCCCTCCCCACTGACCTGCCCTCCCACTGACCTGCCCTCCCCACTGACCTGCCCCTCCCCACTGACCTGCCCCTCCCCACTGACCTGCCCTCCCCACCGACCTGCCCCTCCCCACTGACCTGCCCCTCCCCACTGACCTGCCCCTCCCCACTGACCTGCCCCTCCCCACTGACCTGCCCCTCCCCTCCCCACCGACCTGCCCCTCCCCTCCCCACCGACCTGCCCCTCCCACCGACCTGCCCCTCCCCTCCCCACCGACCTGCCCTCCCCTCCCCCGCGCCCTGCCCCCCACCCCCAGCTGTTGTAATGTGGGAAACGCGGCAGCAAATTTGCGCACAGCAAGCTCCCACACACAGCAACGTGATCAATGGCCAGTCGCTGAGATCAGTTGCAGACTCAATCAGAATAACCCTCTGCGATTCCTGCGCTGCCCGGAGCAGCAAAGCTCACGGTGTTCCTTCCACAAGCGGCAATGTAAAGATAGATTTCAGCGGGAATAAATCTGCCATCCAGATAATGATAAGAATGCGACACAATATTGATTATAAATCAATTCTGTGAGTGGGTGGCCATGGAATTAGCGGGCACACGTGCTCCGTCGACAGACTGCCGTCGAAAGGGAGTGTGGTGGGCAGAGGCACCGGGGGGCGGGCGGGTGGCGTGGAGAGAGGACGGTGGGGCGGGGGGGGGGGGGTAGAACGGGAACAGGAGAGGCTGAGGCCGGAACCTGGTCATCTGCACGGCACCAGGTGTGGTGGGTACCACGGGCACAGCCCTGGCGGGCTCTGGCCAAAGTGACCAGGTGTGGTGGGTACCTGTGGCACAGCCCGGGCAGGCTCTGGCCAAAGTGACCAGGTGTGGTGGGTACCTGTGGCACAGCCCGGGCGGGCTCTGGCCAAAGTGACCAGGTGTGGTGGGTACCTGTGGCACAGCCTGGGTGGGCTCTGGCCAAAGTGACCAGGTGTGGTGGGTGCCTGTGGCACAGCCCGGGTGGGCTCTGGCCAAAGTGACCAGGTGTGGTGGGTACCACGGGCACAGCCCTGGCAGGCTCTGGCCAAAGTGACCAGGTGTGGTGGGTACCTGTGGCACAGCCCAGGCAGGCTCTGGCCAAAGTGACCAGTGTGGTGGGTACCTGTGGCACAGCCCTGGCGGGCTCTGGCCAAAGTGACCAGGTGTGGTGGGTACCACGGGCACAGCCCTGGCAGGCTCTGGCCAAAGTGACCAGGTGTGGTGGGTACCATGGGCACAGCCCTGGCGGGCTCTGGCCAAAGTGACCAGGTGTGGTGGGTACCTGTGGCACAGCCCAGGCAGGCTCTGGCCAAAGTGACCAGGTGTGGTGGGTACCACGGGCACAGCCCGGGCGGGCTCTGGCCAAAGTGACCAGGTGCTGGCCGACTGCCACCCTCTGGGATGCAGACTCTGTAAAACCTTGCTCCCACAGCCACATCTCTTTCCTCAGTGACTGGCCCCAGCTCCCACTTACCCCACGTGGGTTCCATCCTTTGCACCCGCCCACGAGTACCGATATCTCCGAGATATTCAGCCCTCCTCGTACCCCTGCTCTCGCCCTTTCCTCAGCTCCGCGCTCAATGCCACGGGCATGCTCCCGACTTCTCTCTTCAGCAGGACAAATATCGGCCAGGACACCGGGGAGAACTCCCCTGCTCTTCTTCGAAATAGTGCCGTGGGATCTTTTACGTCCCCCTGAGAGAGCAGAAGGGACCTCGATTTAACGCCTCATCTGAAAGACGGCCCCTCCGTGAGCAAGCCAACGGACATGCCTGTAATCGTAGGAACATAGGGACAGAAGGAACGGCTCGAGCCAATTCCACCATTCAATCAGATCGTGGCTGATCTGTGACCTAACTCCATGTCCCCGCCCTGGTCCGTATCCCTGAATACCCCAACCCAGCAACAGTCCAACAATCCCAGCTTCGAAATTTACAATTGACCGCCCCCCCCCCGCCCTCGACAGCTTTTTGGAGAGAGTTCCAGATCCTCACTGCCCTGTGTGTGAAGAAACGCTCCCTGACATCACCCCTGAGCGGCCGGGCGCGAATTTTAAGGTGATGCCCCCCTTGTTCTGGACTCCCCCCGCCCGAGGGAACAGTTTCTCTCTCTCCCCACCCCATCGAATCCTTCAATCATTCTTACTCAATCTGATTTAGCCATTGAAATCCCACAGCCCCTCCATTGCTGAAGCTACCTCCAGGAGACATGCAGTTCTGCCGAGGGGTCACTGACCTGAAACATTAACCGTCTCTCTCTCCACATTTGCTGAGTGTTTCCAGCATTTGCTGTTTCTATTTGCTCATGTCCGAGCAACTTGGCCTCTCCCTGGTCCAGAAACCTTTGTTCTGAGCGACGCCTCCGTCTCTATAATTCACAGAGGGTCTGGAACTCACGGCCTGAAAGGGTGGTAGAGGCAGAAACCCTCACCACATTTTAAAAGTATTTGGATGTGCACTTAAAGTGCCGTAACCTACAGGGCTACGGACCCAGAGCTGGAAAGTGGGATTAGGCTGGGTAGCTGTTGGACACGATGGGCCGAATGGCCTACTTCTGTGTCGTAATGTTTCTATGATTCTATGAAAGGCCGATCCCTTATCCTGAGACTGTGCCCCCGGTTCTAGACTCCCCAGCCCGGGGGAAACATCCTCCCTGCATCTACCCTGTCAAGCCCCCTCGGAATCCCGTACGTCCCTCATTCGTCTAAACTGCAGAGTACAGGCCCATTCTACTCAATCTCTCCTCGGGGATCAGTCTGGTGAACAAAATGTCAGATAAACGTGGCAATGAGAGCGAGCGGGAGGTGAGACTCGCTTTAATGCCGAGGTGTGTGCCTGTGAAACCATCCCTGCCCAATACTCTGGTGTCAGCGTAGTTAGGTCTGTAAGACCAGCGTACTGTGCCCATTTCAAGCTGCACCCGTGATTAGCCTCCACAGACCACATGACAATATCCCACTGGCTGCCTGCAAAGTCACTGAGCTCGATCTCGATCAGGCACAGAACGCTTTGCATCACGTCAGACAACCTGTGGGCCTTACTCGCGCTGAGTATCAAGACTCTACTCTGACCGGCATTGTTTTATAAAATAATCTTCACCATAACTCAAACTTTATATTCAATCACGGTTAATTATTCAAAACTTCGGGATTGCAAAGTTCATAAAATTTCTGGAACTTTTGATTGTTAACCAAAAAAAGGTTAGCGGTGACTGACACTTAAAGACGGTTTCTGGGGCGGACGGTTCAGAATCGATGGACAAAAGACACCCGGGTCCATCGAGTTGGCAATATACCGTAATGGAACTGTTGACCAATCACAGCCATCAATCTCTATCCAACAATGGAGCTGTTGACCAATCACAGCCATCAATCTCTATCCAACAATGGAGCTGTTGACCAATCACAGCCATCAATCTCGATCCAACAATGGAGCTGTTGACCAATCACAGCCATCAATCTCTATCCAACAATGGAGCTGTTGACCAATCACAGCCATCAATCTCGATCCAACAATGGAGCTGTTGACCAATCACAGCCATCAATCTCTATCCAACAATGGAGCTGTTGACCAATCACAGCCATCAATCTCGATCCAACAATGGAGCTGTTGACCAATCACAGCCATCAATCTCTATCCAACAATGGAGCTGTTGACCAATCACAGCCATCAATCTCTATCCAACAATGGAGCTGTTGACCAATCACAGCCATCAATCTCTATCCAACAATGGAGCTGTTGACCAATCACAGCCATCAATCTCTATCCAACAATGGAGCTGTAGACCAATCACAGCCATCAATCTCTATCCAACAATGGAGCTGTTGACCAATCACAGCCATCAATCTCTATCCAACAATGGAGCTGTTGACCAATCACAGCCATCAATCTCTATCCAACAATGGAGCTGTTGACCAATCACAGCCATCAATCTCTATCCAACAATGGAGCTGTTGACCAATCACAGCCATCAATCTCGATCCAACAATGGAGCTGTTGACCAATCACAGCCATCAATCTCTATCCAACAATGGAGCTGTTGACCAATCACAGCCATCAATCTCTATCCAACAATGGAGCTGTAGACCAATCACAGCCATCAATCTCTATCCAACAATGGAGCTGTTGACCAATCACAGCCATCAATCTCTATCCAACAATGGAGCTGTTGACCAATCACAGCCATCAATCTCTATCCAACAATGGAGCTGTTGACCAATCACAGCCATCAATCTCGATCAGTGAGCCGACACTGACTCAGACACGGTGAGGAAACCCCTGGTGGGGGAGAGCTTTGGGAACCCTTGGACCCAAGGTCACCTCTTCCTCCCGAGCTCGCTGCACCCCCTCCCCCACATCACGGCTCACATCACTCAGGAGCTGTGGTGAAGAGGGACATGGTTCCCAGGCTGCTGCCCCTGTTCTGGGTGATTATCAGGGGCAGGACACGTTACGTTGGTTGTTAGTCTCACGCCGTGCGTTGAGAATGTGTTGAATTGTAGCGATTGCAGGCGAACCCTGTGTGGCGAGCTTGGCAAGTTATGGTTCACATTCCTGCTTTCCAACTGCTCCGGGTTCCAGGTCCCGCTCCTGAATATTGGGATCAGGGAACGGTGGAGAGCGTCAGATTTTTAAAACTTTATTCATTCAGGATGTGGGCGTCGCTGGCAAGGCCGGCATTTATTGCCCATCCCTAATTGCCCCTTGAGAAGGTGGTGGTGAGCCGCCTTCTTGAACCGCTGCAGTCCGTGTGGTGAAGGTGCTCCCACAGTGCTGTTAGGGAGGGAGTTCCAGGATTGTGACCCAGCGACGATGAAGGAACGGCCGATATATTTCCAAGTCGGGATGGTGTGTGACTGGGAGGGGAACGTGGAGGTGGTGGTGTTCCCATGCGCCTGCTGCCCTTGTCCTTCTAGGTGGTAGAGGTCGCGGGTTTGGGAGGTGCTGCCAAAGGAGCCTTGGCGAGTTGCTGCAGTGCATCTTGTAGATGGTGCACACTGCAGCCACGGTGCGCCGGTGGTGGAGGGAGTGAATGTTGAAGGTGACAATCACCCACAAAAAACATCACCAGGCTGGATGGACAGACTGAGACGACACACAACCATCACACAAGGACATTTGTGAACCAGTTGGGTTTTACGAGGTACAACAGATTCATGGTCACTTTTACCAATAGAAATTTTTTACTTCCAGACTTTTTAAAACTGAATTCAAATTCTCAAACTGGGCATGGTGGGATTGCAGCTCCCCTGCTCTGGATTATTGATCCAGTTCTTGGGTGACAAATCTATTGGCACCACACTGCTTCCTGTTCGAGGGAACCCTGTGAGTTAACGAGGGCAGTGTCCATCACTGAAAGAAATGGGCCTCTTTCCTCGAGAATTCAGAAGGCTGAGGGATAACCCAATAGAGCTCTTTAAAATTGTGAAAGGTTTTGTTGGAGTGGATACAGAGAGAGTGTTTCCCCTTTGTGGGGGAGAGCATAACTAGGGGCCATCAATATCAGACAGTCACTGATAAACCCAACGGGGAATTCAGGAGAAACTTCTTTACCCAGAGAGTGGTGAGAATGTGGAACTCGCTGCCACAGGGAGGGGTTGAGGTGAATAGTATCGATGTATTTAAGGGGAGGCTGGATAAACACATGGGGGAGAAAGTAATAGAAGGATATGGTGATGGGGTGAGATGGAGAGGGGTGGGAGGGGGCTGGTGTGGAGCATAGACCCGGCACGGAGCGGTGGGACATAGACCCCGGCACGGAGCGGTGGGACATAGACCCCGGCACGGAGCGGTGGGACATAGACCCCGGCACGGAGCGGTGGGACATAGACCCCGGCACGGAGCGGTGGGACATAGACCCCGGCACGGAGCGGTGGGACATAGACCCCGGCACGGAGCGGTGGGACATAGACCCCGGCACGGAGCGGTGGGACATAGACCCCGGCACGGAGCGGTGGGACATAAACCCCGGCACGGAGCGGTGGGCCCACTGGGCGGTTTCTGAGCTGTAAATACTATATAATTCTATGTAAAACAGCTGGATATTCCTGCGCACTCGGTGCACCGCTGGTTTGAGGAATCGCTGGTGGCGATTTGGGCATCTGACAGAGAACTTTAATTGAGCAGCAGACACCAAGTGCGATGATGTTTGAAGTCTGAGCCAGTGCTTTATTAAGACTTACTTCATGTGAGGCCAGAACATGCTCTAATTAATTACAGAATCCTGAAAAATAATGAGAAGAAAAAAAATTAATGATTTGAAGACAAGCTGGCAAGCAGCACGTCTGAAGGACTGTGGCTGGTGCCGGTAGCGGTGAGATCGCAGCCCGGTAAAGGATATGCACCGAGCGCCGTGCGTCAGTGCCAGATCCGGCTGAGGGGCTGACTCAACATCACACATCCTCATCTTCAAATCCTCGGTCCGACACACCCCGACTGACTCTTCACTGTCAGCTGTGGCTCAGTGGGTCAGTACTGAGGGAGTGCCGCACTGTCGGAGGGGCAGTACTGAGGGAGTACCGCACTGTCGGAGGGGCAGTACTGAGAGAGTGCCGCACTGTCGGAGGGACAGTGCTGAGGGAGTGCCGCACTGTTAGAGGGGCAATGCTGAGAGAGTACCGCACTGTCGGAGGGACAGTGCTGAGAGAGTGCCGCACTGTTGGAGGGACAGTGCTGAGAGAGTGCCGCACTGTCGGAGGGGCAGTACTGAGGGAGTACCGCACTGTCGGAGGGACAGTGCTGAGGGAGTGCCGCACTGTCGGAGGGGCAGTACTGAGAGAGTGCCGCACTGTCGGAGGGGCAGTACTGAGAGAGTGCCGCACTGTCGGAGGGGCAGTGCTGAGAGAGTGCCGCACTGTCGGAGGGGCAGTACTGAGGGAGCGCCGCACTGTCGGAGGGGCAGTACTGAGGGAGTACCGCACTGTCGGAGGGACAGTGCTGAGGGAGTGCCGCACTGTCGGAGGGGCAGTACTGAGAGAGTGCCGCACTGTCGGAGGGGCAGTACTGAGGGAGTACCGCACTGTCGGAGGGACAGTGCTGAGGGAGTGCCGCACTGTTGGAGGGGCAGTACTGAGGGAGTGCCGCACTGTTAGAGGGACAGTGCTGAGAGAGTGCCGCACTGTCGGAGGGGCAGTACTGAGGGAGCGCCGCACTGTCGGAGGGGCAGTACTGAGGGAGTACCGCACTGTCGGAGGGACAGTGCTGAGGGAGTGCCGCACTGTCGGAGGGGCAGTACTGAGGGAGTGCCGCACTGTCGGAGGGGCAGTACTGAGAGAGTGCCGCACTGTCGGAGGGGCAGTACTGAGAGAGTGCCGCACTGTCGGAGGGGCAGTGCTGAGAGAGTGCCGCACTGTCGGAGGGGCAGTGCTGAGGGAGTGCCGCACTGTCGGAGGGGCAGTACTGAGGGAGTGCCGCACTGTTAGAGGGACAGTGCTGAGAGAGTGCCGCACTGTCGGAGGGGCAGTACTGAGGGAGCGCCGCACTGTCGGAGGGGCAGTACTGAGGGAGTACCGCACTGTCGGAGGGACAGTGCTGAGGGAGTGCCGCACTGTCGGAGGGGCAGTACTGAGGGAGTGCCGCACTGTCGGAGGGGCAGTACTGAGAGAGTGCCGCACTGTCGGAGGGGCAGTACTGAGAGAGTGCCGCACTGTCGGAGGGGCAGTGCTGAGAGAGTGCCGCACTGTCGGAGGGGCAGTGCTGAGGGAGTGCCGCACTGTCGGAGGGGCAGTACTGAGAGAGTGCCGCACTGTCGGAGGGGCAGTACTGAGAGAGTGCCGCACTGTCGGAGGGGCAGTACTGAGGGAGTGCCGCACTGTCGGAGGGGCAGTACTGAGGGAGTGCCTCACTGTCGGAGGGGCAGTACTGAGAGAGTGCCGCACTGTCAGAGGGACAGTGCTGAGAGAGTGCCGCACTGTCGGAGGGGCAGTACTGAGGGAGTACCGCACTGTCGGAGGGACAGTGCTGAGGGAGTGCCGCACTGTCGGAGGGGCAGTACTGAGGGAGTGCCGCACTGTCGGAGGGGCAGTACTGAGAGAGTGCCGCACTGTCGGAGGGGCAGTACTGAGAGAGTGCCGCACTGTCGGAGGGGCAGTGCTGAGAGAGTGCCGCACTGTCGGAGGGGCAGTGCTGAGGGAGTGCCGCACTGTCGGAGGGGCAGTACTGAGAGAGTGCCGCACTGTCGGAGGGGCAGTACTGAGAGAGTGCCGCACTGTCGGAGGGGCAGTACTGAGGGAGTGCCGCACTGTCGGAGGGGCAGTACTGAGGGAGTGCCTCACTGTCGGAGGGGCAGTACTGAGAGAGTGCCGCACTGTCGGAGGGGCAGTACTGAGGGAGTGCCGCACTGTCGGAGGGGCAGTACTGAGGGAGTGCCTCACTGTCGGAGGGGCAGTACTGAGAGAGTGCCGCACTGTCGGAGGGGCAGTACTGAGGGAGCGCCGCACTGTCGGAGGGGCAGTACTGAGGGAACGCCGCACTGTCGGAGGGGCAGTACTGAGGGAGCGCCGCACTGTCGGAGGGGCAGTACTGAGGGAGCGCCGCACTGTCGGAGGGGCAGTACTGAGGGAGCGCTGCACTGTCGGAGGGGCAGTACTGAGGGAGCGCCGCACTGTCGGAGGGGCAGTACTGAGGGAGCGCCGCACTGTCGGAGGGGCAGTACTGAGGGAGCGCCGCACTGTCGGAGGGGCAGTACTGAGAGAGCGCCGCACTGTCGGAGGGGCAGTACTGAGAGAGAGCCGCACTGTCGGAGGGGCAGTACTGAGGGAGTGCCGCACTGTCGGAGGTGCTGTCTTTCAGATTAGACGTTAAACCGAGGCCCTGCTCTCTCAGGTGGACATAAACGATCCCATGGTATTATTTAAGAAGTGACTGCACTCCAAAGGTACTTCATTGGCTGTAAAGTGCTTTGGGACGTCCGGAGGTGATGAAAGGCGGGATGGAACTGCAAGTCTTGCTTTGTATACACGGGGGTGGGGCTCGGGCAGGTTACTGGGGAGGGTGGCGAGGTTGGGACACAGGCTACATCGCAGAGGGAGATTGTTGCTCGGAGGTGGAGAAGGAGGCAGAGCTGAGACTGTATTGGTATTTACAATGCTGGCACACTTAATAATGGTTCACAATGGATACATTCTGCTCAGTAGCACAGCGATTACTTGGTTGTGTTGCAATGCTGAGACAGGGCGGCCTGGACTGAAAAACTGCATACTTAGCGAAGATTACTCTGATTACTGAAAGCCCACAGTAAGTGGAGTCTGCGGCAATGAAAAGGAAAAACACAGTGGGTGGGCAACATTATAAATGATTTCATTTTTAAATAATAAATATAAACTATAATGCAGTCAACAGCCAATATTTTAGTGTGTGCTTGCCCTGACTGTATGGGAGGCAGCAGTGGATCAGAAAGCTCAGAGTGGGCAAAGGGCAGAGAGATAATGGTGTCAGGGGCTCAAGGTCAAAGGGCAGAGAGATAATGGTGTCAGGGGCTCAAGGTCAAAGGGCAGAGAGATAATGGTGTCAGGGGTCAATACCCGAACATCCCCAGGCACCATTTCACAGAAGAGCCGAGGAGTTCTCCCCCGGCAAATATTTATCCCTCAATCAACATCACTAAAATAGATTATCTGCTCATTATCACATTGCTGTGTGTGGGAGCTTGCTGTGCGCAAATTGGCTGCTGCGATTCCCACATTACAACAGTGACTACACTCCAAAAGTACTTCATTGGCTGTAAAGCTCTTTGGGACGTTCGGTGGCCGTGAAAGGGGGGTGCGGAGAGTGGTGGTGTGGGGAGGGCGGGGGGGTGGGGAGGGGAGGGTGAGGGTGATGGAGGGCGAGGGTGATGGAGGGTGGGGAGGGTGGGGGTGTGGAGGGAGGGGGTGATGGAGGGTGGGGGTGATGGAGAGTGGGGAGGGTGGAGGGTGGGGGTGATGGAGGGTGGGGGTGATGGAGAGTGGGGAGGGTGGAGGGTGGGGGTGATGGAGGGTGGGGGTGATGGAGAGTGGGGAGGGTGGGGCGGGGGTGGGGGTGATGGAGGGAGGGGGTGATGGAGGGAGGGGGTGATGGAGAGTGGGGGGGTCGGGGTGCGGCGGGTGGGGGTGATGGAGAGTGGGGAGGGTGGGGGTGATGGAGAGTGGGGAGGGTGGGGGTGCGGAGGGAGGGGGTGATGGAGAGTGGGGAGGGTGGGGGTGATGGAGAGTGGGGAGGGTGGTGGTGCGGAGGGAGGGGGTGATGGAGAGTGGGGAGGGCGGGGGTGATGGAGAGTGGGGAGGGCGGGGGTGATGGAGAGTGGGAAGGGTGGGGGTGATGGAGGGTGGGGATGAAGGAGGGTGGGGGTGATGGAAGGTGGGGAGGGTGGGGGTGATGGAGGGTGGGGATGAAGGAGGGTGGGGGTGATGGAGGGTGCGGAGGGTGGGGGTGCGGAGGGAGGGGGTGATGGAGAGTGGGGAGGGTGTGGGTGCGGAGGGTGGGGGTGATGGAGGGTGGGGGCTTGTGGGGCGGAGATGGAGGGGGGGGGTGCGTGTGGGCCAGGCGGGGAGACAGAGGCTGAATGACGTAGTGTGGTAAGTTTGAGGGGGTGGGCTGGAGATGGTTGTGCGTGGACTGGATGCCTGCAGCCCGCCTGCTTGGTGCTCAGGAGCCGCTCGGTGATGTTCTGGCCAAGCTGCCTGAATGGCTTCACCTGCCCGTCGCTCACTCTCCCACCGCACTGCCCCCAGCTGCATCAGCCCCGCGTGTCCCTCGGTGATTAAGGCAATGAGAACCATTGAAAATAAATATTATTCCTTAAACTGTTAGAAATCAGTAAATAACAAGAAACAAAAAGGCAGCCAGCGCCTGTGGATCTGCTCAGCCCCACAGACACTGCGGGCTGCAAACACACCAGGCCATGACTGATGGACACAGGAGCACTGCTCTCCAAGAACCCAGTGCAGAATGAACTGAATGTAAATACTCAGTGCCTGCACTCACTGAATGTGAGCAAGATAGATTAACTCCTCGCCAACAAGAAGATCATTTTTCTGTCCTTGTAATATATTTCATTATCTTTGTCCTCCTCTTCTCTCTTTCTCACCCGCCCAGGCCGCGCTGGGCCAATAGATTTGTGTTGCTACAACAACAACCGGTATTCATGTAGCGCCATTAATGCAGTAACATGTCGCAAGGCGCTTGATAGATGCGTTAAATTTGAAATAAGGAGACAGTGGGGCAGGTGACCAAAAGCTTGGTCAAAGAGGTAGTTTTAAGGAGCGTCTTAAGGGAGGAGAGAGAGGCGGAGAGGTTTAGGGAGGGGATTCCAGAGCTTGGGGACCAGGCAGCTGAAGGCACGGCCACAGTACCGAGGCAGCCCTGCACAGTCGGAGGGGCAGTACTGAGGGAGCACCGCACTGTCAGAGGGGCAGTACTGAGGGAGCGCCGCACTGTCGGAAGGGCAGTACTGAGGGAGCACCGCACTGTCAGAGGGGCAGTACTGAGGGAGCACCGCACTGTCGGAGGGGCAGTACTGAGGGAACGCCGCACTGTCGGAGGGGCAATACTGTGGGAGCGCCGCACTGTCGGAGGAGCAGTACTGAGGGAGTGCCTCACTGTCGGAGGGGCAGTACTGAGGGAGCGCTGCACTGTCGGAGGGGCAGTACTGAGGGAGTGCCTCACTGTCGGAGGGGCAATACTGTGGGAGCGCCGCACTGTCGGAGGGACAGTACTGAGGGAACGCCGCACTGTCGGAGGGGCAGTACTGAGGGAGCGCTGCCCTGTCGGAGGGGCAGTACTGAGGGAGTGCCTCACTGTCGGAGGGGCAGTACTGAGGGAGCGCTGCCCTGTCGGAGTTGCCGTTTTTCGCATGTGATGTTAAACTGGGCGTTAACCTGCCCTCTCAGGTGGATGTAAAAGATATTTGTTGCGAAGACGAGTGGAGGAGTTATCCCTGGTGTCCTGGGCCATCATTTATCCCTCAACCAACACCACTAAAAACATTATCTGCTCATTTGTCTCATTACTGTTTGTGGGAGTGAATCGGCTACCGTGCTTCCTGCAGGAGATCACTTCAAAAAGTAATGAATTGCCTGCTAAGCACTTTAGGACATCCTGAGTGGTGAAAGGTGGTGTAGAAATGAGAGTCTTTCTTTTCTCTATAATAATATTGGGTGGAGAATACACACGAGAAAGCTGATGCAGCAAAACTTGGTCACAAGCAGCATCAGTGCGGAGAGGCATGTCGGCCCTCTCAGGTGGATGTAAAAGGTCCCATGGCCACTACTTGAAGATCAGGGGAAGTTCTCCCTGGGCCAATGGTCGAGGGGCAGAGTGTTTGCACAGGTATGAAAGGGTTACAAACATAGAAACTAGGAGCAGTGGTAGGCCATTCGGCCCTTCGAGCCTGCACTGCCATTCAATATAATCATGGCTGATCCTCTATCCCAACACCATATTCCCACTTTTCCCCCATAACCCTTGATGTCTTTTGTGTCTAGAAATCTATCTGTCTCCCTCTCGAGTACATTCAGTGACTGGGCCTCCACAGCCTTCTGTGGTAGAGAATTCCACAGGTTCAACACCCTCTGAGTGAAAACATTTCTCCTCATCTCGGTCCTAAATTTCCTACCCCGTATCCTGAGACTGTGACCCCTTGTTCTAGGCTTCCCAGCCCCGGGGGAAACATCCTCCCCGCATCCAGTCTGTCCAACCCCGTCAGAATGTTATACGTTTCCTTGGTGAGTATTGTGCGCAGTTTTGGTCTCATTACCTAAGAAAGGATATACTTGCCATAGAGGGAGTGCAGCGAAGGTTCACCAGACTGATTCCTGGGATGGCAGGACTGTGGCATGAGGAGAGATTGGGTTGACTAGGCCTGTATTCACTAGGGTTTAGGAGATCCCCTCTCATTCTTCTAAACTCCAGTGAATACAGGCCTAGCCGACCCAATCTTCCCTCATACGACAGTCCTGCCATCCCAGGAATCAGTCTGGTGAACCTTCGCTGCACTCCCTCTATGGCAAGTATATCCTTTCTTAGGTAAGGAGACCAAAACTGCACACACTACTCCTGGTGTGGTCTCACCAAGGCCCTGTATAACTGTAGTAAGACATCCTTGCTCCGGTACTCAATCCTCTTGCAATGAAGGCCAACATACCATTTGCCTTCCTAACTGCTTGCTGCACCGGCATGTTTGCTTTCACTGACTGGTGTACAAGGACACCCAGGTCCCTCTGTACATCGACACTTCCCAAGCTATCACCATTTAAATAATACTTTGTCCTTATGTTTTTCCTACCAAAGTGGATAACTTCACATTTATCCACGTTATACTGCATCTGGCATGTGTTTTGCCCACTCACTCAACCTATCTAAATCGCCTTGCAGCATCTTCTCATCCTTCTCACAACTCTCAGTCCCACCTAGTTTTGTGTCGTCAGCAAACCTGGAAATATTACATTTAGTTCCGTCATCTAAATCATTTATATATATCTATATTGTGAATAGCTGGGGCCCCAGCACTGATCCCTGTGGTGCCCCACTAGTCACTGCCCGTCACCCCGAAAAAGACCTGTTTATTCCTACTCTCTGTTTCCTGTCAGTTAACCAATTTTCAGTCCATGCCAATACATTACCCCCAATCCTATGTGCTTTAATTTTGCACACTAACCTCTTATGTGGGACTTTATCAAAGGTCTTCTGAAAATCCAAATACACTACATCCACTGGTTCTTCCTTATCTATTCTATCAGTTACATCCTCAAAAAACTCCAGTAGGTTTGTCAAACATGATTTTCCTTTCATAAATCCCTGTTGACTTTGTTTAATCCTGTTGATATTATCTAAGTGTGCCGTTATCACATCCTTTATAATAGACTCCAGCATTTTCCCTGCTACTGACGTCATGCTAACCGGTCTGTAGTTCCCCGTTTTCTCTCTCCCTCCTTTTTAAAATAGTGGGGTTACATTCGCCACCCGGTTGAGCCCAGGGAGAGTGGAGCTTTACCCTCGGATCGAGTGGCACTTCATTAGCGGAGTTAGAAGGTGATTGGAATGTTGGCCACCTGGAGCAGTCCTCTCACAGGAGGGACTGCGAGTATTTAACATTACCATGTAAAGTAACCGAGGACACTAGCTCCCTCTCGAGAATCCCCGTGTACCTATTTTTGAATGTCATGGATTAACAGGATCTTTCACACAAAAAAAAGCAAGAGAAAAGAGACAGCACAATGCGGAAGAATAACAGGAATTCACGACAAAGAGAATGTGATAGAAAAGAGATGCGAGCTTTGAAATTTGGCCAATTAACCCAGCTCCTTTCTGTACAGTTGCGTCAGGGGAGTTTGCTGAGCTAGGACAAATCCTCTTCCAATCTCTGACATACACAAGCCCAACCTTCCCACCTCGCCTGAACTGGAGACAGATGAAAAGACTGACAGATTAAAATGCAGCAATTAACCGATTACCAGAGAGGGGAATAAACCTCCAATCACAATGGATTCATTTCAAAAGGAACTCTGCTGTTTCAAGCCCCAGATTCCTTACATCTATTTTTTTTTTGCTTTTATTTCTGCATGACAAACCCCCCCCCCCCGCCCAGCTCATCCTGTCCTGCACAGGCCCCCAGAGAACCAGCTGAGAATGTGCGTTAACCAACGTTCTACGTGATAGAAGATGAACTGTGCTGGTTACTGGGGTCTCATGTACCTCACCAAGACAAGTGACAGTTCGTTAAAATGCTAGAGCACAAGAACAAATGACACAGCAGCGGGAGCAGGAGTCGGCCATTCGGCCCCTCGAGCCAGCTCTGCTATTCAATAAGATCACGGCTGATCTTCGACCTCAACTCCACTTTCCCGCCCGATCCCCATATCCCACGATTCCCCTAGACTCCAAAAATCGTTCGATCTCAGCCTTGAATATACTCAATGACTTGTGCATTTAGGACTGAGATGAGGAGAAATTTCTTCACTCAGAGGTTGGTGAATCTTTGGAATTCTCTGTCCCAGAGGGCTGTGGAGGCTCAGTCTCTGACCCCTTATCCTGAGACTGTGACCCTTGGTTCTAGACTCTCCAGTCAGGGGAAACACCCTCCCTGCATCTACCCTGTCAATCCCCCTCGAAATCTTGTATGTTTCAATGAGATCACCTCTCATTCTTCTAAACTCTAGAGAATATAGTCTATTCAATCTCTCCTCATAGGACAATCCCCCCATCCCAGGAATCAGTCTGGTGAACCTTCGCTGCACTCCCTCTATGGCAAGTATATCCTTCCTTAGGTAAGGAGACCAAAACTGTACACAGTACTCCAGGTGTGGTCTCACCAAGGCCTTGTATAATTACAGTAAGACATCTTTACTCTTATACTCAAATCCTCTTATAATAAAGGCCACCATACCATTTGCTTTAATCACTTGCTGTACCTGCATGTTAACTTTCAGTGATTGGTGTACAAGGACACCCAGGTCCCTCTGAACACCAACATTTCACAATCTCTCACCATTTGAAAAATACTCTGCCTTTCTATTTATCTTACCAAAGATGATAACTTCACATTTCTCCACATTAAGAATTTAATTTTCCAATGCCAGGTCCTATGGCACATCTCAGTGCCCTTCATTGAGCCATGTACAAAGCTGGACACGGGCTGTGGTAGGGATGGGGAACTTGCCAGATCTAGAATCATAGAATCTTCAAAATTTATGGCACAGAAGGAGGCCATTAGGCCCATCATGTCTGCCAGCTCTGGTACCGTAGCCCTGTAGGTTACGGCACTTCAGGTGCACATCCAAATACTTTTTAAATGTGGTGAGGGTTTCTGCCTCTACCACCCTTTCAGGCCGTGAGTTCCAGACCCCCACCACCCTCTGGGTGAAAACATTTCCCCTCAAATCCCCTCTAAACCTCCCCCCAATTACTTTAAATCTATGCCCCCTGGTTGTTGACCCCTCTGTTAAGGGATACAGGTCCTCCCTATCCACTCTATCCAGACCCCTCAGAATTTTATACACCTCAATCAGGTCTCCCCTCGGCCTCCTCTGTTCCAAAGAAAACAAACCCAGCCTATCCAATCTTTCCTCATCGCTAAAATTCTCCACACCCGGCAACATTTTCATAAATCTCCTCTATACCCTCTCTACTGCAAGCACATCCTTCCTGTAATATGGTGACCAGAACTGTATGCAGTACTCCAGCTATGGCCTAACCAGTGTTTTATACAGTTCAAGCATAACTTCCCTGCTCTTGTATTCCATGCCTCGGCCAATAAAGGCAGGTATTCTGTATGCCTCTGAACCACCTTATCCACGTGGCCTGCTACCTTCAGGGATCTGTGGGCCCGCACTCCAAGGTCCCTCTGTTCCTCTACACTTCTCAGTGTCCTACCATTTAATGTATATTCCCTTTCCTTGTTAGCCCTCCCCAGATGCATTACCTCACATTTCTCTGGATTGAATTCCATTTGCCACTGTTCTGCCCACCTGACCAGTAGATTGATATCTTCCTGCAGTCTACAGCTTTCTTCTTTATCAACCACACAGGAAATGTTTGTATCATCTGCAAACTTCTTAATCATACCTCCTACATTCAAGTCTAGATCATTGATATATACCACAAAAAGCAAGGGACCCAGCACTGAGCCCTGCGGAACCCCACTGGAAACATCCTTCCAGTCACAAAAACACCCATCAACCATTACCCTTTGCTTCCTGCCTCTGAGCCAATTTTGGATCCAACTTGCCACTTTGCCCTGGATCCCATGGGCTTTTACTTTCATGACCAGTCTGCCATGTGGGACCTTATCAAAAGCCTTGCTAAAATCCATAAGCACTACATCATACGCACTGGCCTCATCGACCCTCCTGGTTACCTTCTCGAAAAATTCAATCGTTGGTCAGACACGACCTTCCCTTAACAAATCCATGCTGACTGTCCTTGATTAATCCATGTCTTTCCAAATGAAGATTTATCCTGTCCCTCGGGAATTTTTCCAATAATTCTCCCACCACTGAGGTTAGGCTGACTGGTCTGTAATTACTCAGTCTATCCCTTTCTCCCTTTTTAAACAAAGGTACAACATTAGCAGTCCTCCAATCCTCTGGCACCACATCTGTAGCCAGAGAGGATTGGAAAATAATGGTCAGAGCCTCTGCTATTTCCTCTTTTGCTTCCCTTAGCAGCCTGGGATACATTTCATCCGGGCCTGGGGACTTATCCACTTTGAAAGCTGCTAAACCCCTTAATACGTCCTCTCTCAGTATGTTTATCTTTGTCTAATATTTCACACTCCACCTCATTAACTACAAAGTATGCATTGCCCCTCTCTTTTGTGAAAACAGATGCAAAGTATTCATTAAGAATCATACCCGCATCTTCTGCCTCCACACACAGATTTCCTTTATGGTCTCTAATCCACAGACAGGTTACCCTCATGGTCTCTAATAGGCCCTACATTTTCTCTAGTTATCCTCCTGCTCTTAATGTATTTATAAAGCATCTTTGTGTTTTCCGTGATTTTACTTGCCAATATTTTTTCATGTCCTCTCTTTGCTTTCCTAATTTCCTTTTTAATTTCCCCCCAACACTTTTGTTTTTGTTTCTATATCATGAAAAGGATATTGAGGCCCCTACAGAAGGTCAAAACAGATTTTACAGGATGATACCAGAAGCAAGAGGTTAGACCGACCAGGAGAGGCTGAACAGGCCGGGGCTCTTTTCTCCAGAGGAGAGAAGGCTGAGGGGTGAAATTACGAAAGGGTTTGATAGGGTCGGTGCAGAGAAGGTGTTCCCACTTGTGGGGGAGACCAGAACTAGGGGCCATCAATATCAGACAGTCACTGATAAATCCAATGGGGAATTCAGGAGAAACTTCTTTACCCAGAGAGTGGTGAGAATGTGGAACTCACTGCCACAGGGAGGGGTTGAGGGGAATAGTATCGATGCATTTAAGGGGAAGCTGGATAAACACATGGGGGAGAAAGGAATAGAAGGATATGGTGATGGGGTGAGATGGAGAGGGGTGGGAGTGTGCAGCATAGACCCCGGCACGGAGCGGTGGGCCCAATGGCCTGTTTCTGTGCTGTAAATACTATGCAAACTATGTAATGTTTTTTAGTAATCTCCTAATTATCTTAATAACAGTCACTGTGTGTCTCTGCTGTGAATCCTGTAACTGACTGCACAGACATCTTTTCCTGTGTTTGCTGTCTGTCGAGAAAATGTTTGCAAAATATTTCAATCAACTCTTGATGTTTTTAAGTGCAGTCTGTGACATGCCAACATCTTACCAGCTATTCATTTAATAATTACACATCACCAGAATGATTCTAGGGATGAGGGACTTCAGTGACGTGGTAAATCTGAGTAAATCTCCTCACACCATCTCCAGTGCCTCGGTATCCTGTTTATAATATGGAGACCAGAACTGTTCCCTGTACTCCAGGTGTGGTCCAATCTTCCTCCAGCCCCTACCCCGGCCCTGCACCCCCTCCCCCGCTCCCCCACTCCTCCTCCCCCGCCCCCACTTCCCCTTCCCCGTCCCCCCTGCTCCCCCTCCCCGTCCCCCACTCCCCCTCCCCCGTCCTCCGCTCCTCCCCCGTCCCCCACTCCCCCTCCCCCGTCCTCCGCTCCTCCCCCGTCCCCCACTCCCCCTCCCCCGTCCTCCGCTCCTCCCCCGTCCCCCACTCCTCCTCCCCCGCCCCCGCTCCCACTTCCCCTTCCCCGTCCCCCCTGCACCCCCTCCCCCGCTCCCCCTCCCCCACTTCCCCTTCCCCGTCCCCCCTGCTCCCCCTCCCCTGTCCCCCACTCCCCCTCCCCCGTCCTCCGCTCCTCCCCCGTCCCCCACTCCTCCTCCCCCGCCCCCACTTCCCCTTCCCCGTCCCCCCTGCTCCCCCTCCCCGTCCCCCACTCCCCCTCCCCCGTCCTCCGCTCCTCCCCCGTCCCCCACTCCTCCTCCCCCGCCCCCGCTCCCACTTCCCCTTCCCCGTCCCCCCTGCTCCCCCTCCCCCGTCCCCTGCTCCCCCTCCCCCGTCCCCCAATCCCCCATCCTCTGCCCCCCCTCCCCCGTCCCCCATCACCCACTCCCCCTCCCCTGCCCCCACTTCCCCTTCCCCGTCCCCCCCGCTCCCCCTCCCCCGTCCCCCACTCCCCCTCCCCCGTCCTCCGCTCCTCCCCCCTGCTCCCCCTCCCCTGTCCCCCCTGCTCCCCCTCCCCCGTCCCCCACTCCCCCGTCCTCCGCTCCCCCTCCCCTGTCCCCCATCCCCCACCCCCACTTCCCCTTCCCCCCCGCACCCCCTCCCCCTCCCCGTCCTCCGCTCCCCTGCCCCCACTTCCCCTTCCCCGCCCCCCCTGCTCCCCCTCCCCCGTCCTCCGTTCCCCCTCCCCCGTCCCCCCTGCTCCCCCTCCCCCGTCCCCCACTCCCCCGTCCTCCGCTCCCCCTCCCCTGTCCCCCATCCCCCACCCCCACTTCCCCTTCCCCCCCGCACCCCCTCCCCCTCCCCCGTCCTCCGCTCCCCCGCCCCCACTTCCCCTTCCCCGCCCCCCCTGCTCCCCCTCCCCGTCCTCAGTTCCCCCTCCCCCGTCCCCTATTCCCCCTCCCCTGTGCCTCCGCACCCCGACCCCACTTCCCCTTCCCCGTCCCCCCTGCTCCCCCTCCCCCGTCCCTCTCCCCCGTCCCCTGCTCTACCTCCCCCGTCCCCTGCTCCCCCTCCCCCATCCCCCTCTCCCCGTCCCTGCACCCCCTACCCCGCTCCCCCTCCCCGCCCCCACTCCCCCTTGCCCGTCCCCCCTGCTCCCCCTCCATTGTCCCCCTCTCCCCCTCCCCCGTTCCGCTCCCCCGCCCCCTCCCCCGCTCCCCCTTCCCCTTCCCCGCCCCCCCTGATCCCACTCCCCCTTCCCCCCTGCTCCCCCTCTCCCCCTCTCCCGTCCTCCGCTCCCCCTCCCCCCGCTCCCCCTCCCCCGTCCCCCTCCCCCGTCCTCCGCTCCCCCGCCCCCACTTCCTCTTCCCCGTCCCCCCTGCTCCCCCTCCCCGTCCCCTGCTCCCCCTCCCCCATCCCCCTCTCCCCGTCCCCTGCACCCCTTCTCCCCGTCCCTGCACCCCTTCCCCGTCCCCACTTCCCCTTCCCCGTCCCCTCTGCTCCCCCTCCATTGTCCCCCGCTCCCTCTCCCCCGCTCCCCCTCCCCCTTCCCCATCCCCCCTGCTCCCCCTCTCCCCCTCTCCCGTCCTCCGCTCCCTCTCCCCCATCCCCCGCTCCCCTCCCCCCGCTTCCCCTCCCTTGCCCCCCACTCCCCCTCTCCCCGTCCCCTGCTCCCCCTCCCCCGTTCCCTGCTCCCTGTCCCCCTCTCCCCATCCCCTGCTCCCCCTCCCCCGTACCCTCTCTCCCCATCCCCTGCTCCTCCTCCCCCGTACCCCCTCTCCCCGTCCCCCGCTCCCCCTCCCCCCTGAATAGCTCTGAGGTGATGCCCGGCGTAAGGAGCTCTGGAGAAAAGCCTGCAATGGATCAGAATATCATCATCATCCTGGGCAGTCCCTCGAAGCGAGGATGACTTGCTTCCAAATCAAAAAGGGATGAGTTCACGGGTGCTTCAATGTTCCAGATCCCGGACTACATCCTGAAGGGTGGAAGATGCCTGTGGGTGGATTCTTTTACCGTGGGGTGACCGTTGCACACCAGCCACCACACGGGGCTTGACAGAGCGAGGTCTTGGTCCAGTGGCAAGGGTTAACCAGGACGACTGGAGACCAGCTCTGCTGCACGGACCGAGTGAACACACATATCGCACAGTGTGGACTGGGCCCGTGCTGCCCCTGGGCCCTCGCCTCTCCTGGGTCCCGATTACATCCCTCCACAGTCTCTCGCCGCTCCTTCCCCCCGACCTCGCTGCTCCTGCTGTACCTGCCCTCGCTCCAATCAGCGACCTGGACCTTTGATGATGTCCGTCTTCGCTGCCGTCGCCCTCCTGCACCAGCTCGCGCTGCTCCCTGGAGTGGTACCCCACTACCCTACTACCCCTGCTCCCCGGCTGACCCGATACCGTCCACTTTGCACCATTGCCCGAGAGGAATTTCATTCCCGTCACGTCTCAAATTACTCATGGACTGGATCCCAAAAAGTTATTTGAAAGAAATCGGTCTCACTGGTGTTTGAATGGATCAGCACTAACTGCTCCCACCATCTCGCTAGGGCACCGGTTCCATAGACTGAGCACTCGCTCACTGAAATATCGCTGCCGGAGATTAGCTCCCTCCCCCCGGACACAGTGACACAGCCTGTCAGGGACAACACTGTCTCGTCTCACCCCTGGGGCATGGACACGAAGGTTAGCTCCTTCCTCGGGTACCATGGTGACCTAGAATCATAGAATAGTACAGCACAGAAGGCCATTCAGCCCATCGATGTCCGCACTGGCTCTTTCGAAGAGTATTCCAGTCAGTCCCACTCCCCCGCCCTTTCCCCATATCCCCGCAATGTTTTTCTCCTTCAAGTCCCCTCTGACTATTTGAAGAAGAGCAGGGGAGTTCTCCCCGGTGTCCTGAACAATGTTCATTCCTCAACCAACATCACTAAAACAGATTATCTGGCCTTTATCACGTTACGCAATTTGGCAATTTGACCATTGCCTTTCCCGCATTACAACCGTGACTACCCTTCAAATAGTACGTTATTGTCTGTAAAGCGCTTTGGGACATCCTGAGTTTGTGACGGATGCTATATAAGTGCAAGTCTTTCTTTTTACTTTAGTCTCATTCCCTGAGCACGGGCGGGAAGACTGGCCATTGAGCACAGAGATGAGGAGGAATTTCCTCACTCCAAGGGGTGAATCTTTGGAATTCTCTGCCCCAGAGGGCTGTGGAGACTCAGTCGTTGAGTATATTCAAGGCCGAGAGCAATACATTTTTGGACTCTGAGGGAATCGAGGGATATGGGGATCGGGCGGGAAAGTGGAGTTGAGGTCGATGATCAGCCTTGATCTTATTGAATGGCGGAGCAGGCTCGAGGGGCCGAATGGCCGACTCCTGCTCCTAATTCTTATGTTATGTTCCATTCCATTCAAGTCAGAGCCAAGCACAGGCTAGATACAGCTCTTGACTTCCACTGATGAAAATTATAGGCAGCTTCCCATTTCTCCGACAGGTGGAGTCCAGTCATTCACACAACGGGACTTATACCCCAAGGTTAGGCCTGACACAACTCTCCTTCACTCTGTGCTCATTGACCTACATAAGAACATAAGAAATAGGAGGAGTCAGCCATACCGCCCCTCGAGCCTGCTCTGCCATTCAATAAGATCATGGCTGATCTGATCATGGACTCAGCTCCACTTCCCTGCCCACTCCCCATAACCCTTTACTCCCTTATCGCTCAAAAATCTGTCTCACTCCGCCTTAAATATATTCAATGACCCAGCCTCCACAGCTCTCTGGGACAGAGAATTCCACAGGTTTACAACCCCCTGAGAGAAGAAATTCCTCCTCAGTTCAGTTTTAAATGGGCAGCCCCTTATTCTAAGACTATGTCCCCTAGTTTTAGTTTTTCCTGAGTGGAAACATCCTCTCTGCATCCACCTTGTCGAACCCCCTCATTATCTTATATGTTTCGATAAGATCATCTCTCATTCTTCTGAACTCCAATGAGTAGAGGCCCAACCTACTCAACCTATCCTCATAAGTCAACCCCCTCATCTCCAGAATCAACCTAGTGAACCTTCTCTGAACAGCCTCCAATGCAAGTATATCCTTCCTTAAATACGGAGACCAAAACTGTACGCAGTACTCCAGGTGTGGCCTCACCAATACCCTGTACAGTTGTAGCAGGACTTCTCTGCTTTTATACTCTACCCCCCTTGCAATAAAGGCCAACATTCCAGTTGCCTTCCTGATCACTTGCTGTACCTGCATACTAACTTTTTGTGTTTCATGCACAAGAACCCCCAGGTCCCTCTGTACTGCAGCACTTTGCAATTTTTCTCCATTTAAATTATAATTTGCTTTTCTAGTTTTTCTGCCAAAGTGGATAACCTCACACTTTCCAACATTATACTCCATCTGCCAAATTTTTGCCCACTCACTTAGCCCGTCTATATCCCTTTGCAGATTTTTTGTGTCCTCCTCACAATTTACCTTCCCATCCATCTTTGTATCATCAACAAATTGGCAACATTACACTCGGTCCCTTCATCCAAGTCATTAATATAGATTGTAAATAGTTGGGGTCCCAGCACTGATCCCTGCGGCACCCCACTAGTCACTGTTTGCCAACCAGAAAATGACCCATTTATCCCGACTCTCTGTTTTCTGTTAGTTAGCCAATCCTCTATCCATGCTAATATATTACCTCCAACCCCGTGAGCTTTTATCTTGTGCAGTAACCTGTTATGTGGCATCTTATCGAATGCCTTCTGGAAATCCAAATACACCACATCCACTGGTTCCCCCTTATCCACCCTGCTTGTTACATCCTCAAAGAACTCCAGCAAATTTGTCAAACATGATTTCCCTTTCATAAAACCATGCTGACTCTGCTCGATTGAATTATGCTTTGCCAAATGTCCCATTACTGCTTCCTTAATAATGGACTCCAGCATTTTCCCAACAACAGATTTAGGCTAATCGCCTTGATTTTAAAATTCTCATCCTTGTTTCTCTGCAGCCTCCTCTCCCCGATCTCTGAGCTCATCTAATTCTGGTCTCTTGAGCATCCCTGATTATAATCGCTCCACCATCGGTGGCCGTGCCTTCAGCTGCCTGGGCCCCAAGCTCTGGGACGCCCCCCCTAAACCTCTCCGCCTCTTACACTCCTTAAAACCAACCTCCTCCTGTCCGAATTTCTCCTCCTGTGGCTCGGTGTTAAATTTTTGTTTGCTAACGCTCCTGTGAATCGCCTTGGGACGTTTTACTACGTTAAAGGTGCTATATAAATGCCAGATGTTGTTGTTAAACGTTGATGAGAAGCACAGCCTTGCTCTCAGTGTGAGTTGCGGGCAGGTTTGGAAGGCGAGCTGGGCCTTGGCCTGGGCCTCTGCGGTTTGTACATGTCAGTTAGTGTGGGGAATACACTGCGTCACGTCTCCGTGCAGTGAGTGGCGAGAGGGAGCCCGTTGTAAACATCTGGCAGGGAGGGAAAATAGCACAAGCACTTCTGGGGTTTGAGGCAGTCAGAAATAGGAGCAGGAGGAGGCCATTCCGCCCCATAGGCTTGTTCCACCATTCAATCAGATCGTGGCTGGTGTGTCTCAACTCCATCTACCCGCCTTGGTTCTGTAACCCTTAATACCCCAACCCAACAACAGTCTATCAAACTCAGTCTTCACAGCTCCAACTGACCCCTGGCCTCAGCAGCTTTTGGGGAGAGAGTTCCAGATCCCCACTGCCCTGTGTGTGAAGAAATGCTTCCTGACATCACCCCTGGGCCTGGCTCTAATTTTAAGGTTACGCCCCCCTTTGTTCTGGACTGCCCCCACCCGAGGGAACAGTCTCTCTCTCTCTCTATCCACCCTATCGAATCCTTTAATCTTAAACACCTCAATCAGATCACCCTCTATTACCCATCAGCGAGAGAACATAGGCCCAGTCTCTGCAACCTGTCCATATAATTTACCCCGTACCAAGATGCATCACAAGCTAGTACTAAACGTTTAAACAGGTCATACAAAACAAGTAACTTATTAGAACATGGCAGGTTTCTGGCCTTCTCAAAGGCTGTCTCTTGAGATTTACCCCAAACTCAGTCATCACCCTTACGTAGCAACATGTGCAACGAATCCAGCAAAGTGCTCAACCCGGGTAGAAAGTTACCAAACTAGTTGCAACTCCGTCACATTCTGTGGTCTGGGTGCATTCTTGATGGCCTCTGTCTTTGAGTCCGTGGGTCTGATGCCGTCTGCCGCAATCTTTCTCCCCAAAAATTCGACCTCTGGCGCCAGGAAAACACACTTGGAGCGTTTCAGCCTGAGTCCCACTCTGTCCAGTCGAATTAGAACCTTTTCCAGGTTGTGCAGGTGTTCGGTGGTGACACGACCAGTGATCAGGATGTCGTCTTGAAACACAACGGTGCGCGGAACCGATTTCAGCAGACTCTCCGTGTTCTCTGGAAGATGGCAGCAGCTGAGCGAATCCCAAAAGGGCACCTGTGGTATATAAACAGCCCTTTGTGCGTGTTGATGCACGTCCATCTTTTCGAAGGTTCAGCCAGCTCCTGTGTCATGTAAGAGGAGGTTAGATCCAGCTTGGTGAACGACTTCCCCCCCCGCTAACGTTGCGAACAGATCCTCCGCATCGGGTAGTGGGTACTGGTCCTGTAACGAGACTCTGTTGATCATTACCTTGTAGTCTGCACAGATTCTGACCGTGCCATCGCTTTTCAACACCGGAACAATCGGACTGGCCCACTCGTTGAGCTCAACTGGCGATATGATTCCCACTCGTTGAAGTCTGTCCAGTTCGATCTCGACTTTCTCCCTCATCATATATGGAACCGCTCGAGCCTTGTGATGAACGGGCCTTGCATCGGGGACTAGATGGATCTGCACCTTGGCGCCTGTGAAGTTGCCGATGCCTGGTTGAAATAGCGACGGAAACATGCTCAGCACTTGGGCGCACGAGGCATCATCCACTGAAGATAGTGCTTTGATGTTGTCCCAGTTCCATCGAATCTTTCTCAGCCAGCTTCTGCCGAATAGTGTTCGGTCATCGCCTGGTACAATCCACAGTGATAAATCATGCACAGCTCCATCGTACGATACCTTCACTGCCGCACTGCCAATGACTGGTATGAGCTTTTTGGTGTAGGTGTGCAGCTTTGTCTGAATCGGGCTCAAAAAAGTCCCGCAGCATTTCCCCCAAAAATCCAGCAAATTGACAAGTTCCCGCAAGGCGTCTCAGGTCGGCGACATAACTCGCCACGTCCTGGCCCTCGGAGCGATGGTGCGTGTAGAAGCGATACCTGGCCCTTAAGACGCTCTCCTTCGGCTTGAGGTGTTCCCGAACCAGCGTACACAACTCTGTATATGTCTTCTCCGTTGGTTTCTCCGGTGCTAGCAGATTCTTGATGAGGCCGTATATTGTGGTCACACACACGGTGAGGAGAATCACCCTGCGCTTAATCGCTGTATCGTCCCCATCCAGCTCGTTGGCCACGAAGTACTGGTCGAGACGCTCAACGAAGGCTTCCCAATCATCACCCTCTACAAATCTCTCTAGAATACCAACGGCAGCCATGACCACGTGAAAGTTCGTAATCTGTTACTCGTCGCCAATTGTTAAGTATGGAAGAACTCCACAAGACTGAGTACTGTGAGCTAAAACTGATGTGACCTTAGTCTCTTTAATACAACTCCAGAGTGCCTAAGCAGCATGGTAGACAACCTTTTATACTCCCTTGCACGAGGTGTGCAAGTGACCCTTGGGCCTCCAACAGTTGCGCCCTCTGGTGGCAAGTCTTACACAGTTACAATGTTTACATACATAACAGATAGATATTTTTAAAAAGGCACAGAATGAAGATCCCTTCTGAGCTGATCTTAGTGATCAAGCGGAGAGCTGCAGTCTCGCTTATTGGCTGTTAACGAGCTCGGGCAGTAAACATGTCAAATGAATACAGATTTCAGAACACACAAAGCACAGAATACAGAGGCGCAAATATCACCACACAATTGCAAAATGGTATGCAAAATGTTTTACTGAAAAGATAAATAATTGCATTCCCCTCCCGACAGCATTTCCCCCCTCTGCTCAGCGGCAATGCGTTAGTACAGCCGGGGATTCATGGGTGCGCCTCAGTTTTATCTTTTATAAAAAATAACTGAATCAAAGCCCCAAATGATGAGGGACGCTGGCAGAGTGAGCATTGTGGTCCTGCACTGTCACGCTGACAGACATTGCTCCCCGCACTTACACCTCTGACATCCTCATACTGACCCTCCCCGTGCTCCCACACTGAGCCCCTAACACGGGGACCCAGATACCACACAATCACCTCCCCGTGCTCGCACTTCATGTCTCTGTGATATATTCACAGAGCACAGCACCTACAGCTTCCAACATGGCAGGCAGCTCTCTCAGAAGACAATGGGTGTAGCCCAATTACATCGATCTATCTTACAAATAATGTTCTCAGTCTCTAGTCTTTTGAGTTCTTGCTCAACTTTCTCCTTGAGTGCAAATGGTACGGAACGTGGCTTGTAGTAATCTTACTCCAATCCAGCTTCAGTGAGCTCAATCAATTTCTTCCTAGTAAGGCAGGCTTGTCTCCTTTCACTACTATTAGAGGCAAGTTCTGAAATTGATCTTTATATTTCACCGGTACGGTGATACGACCGACCACAGGAATTTTCTCTCCCGAGTAGCCTCGCAGCTCCATCTTGGATTTCTCCAGTTGAGAATCACGCAATTTGTCGCGGTACAGTGACTCCGGTACAACATTCACGGATGCACACGTGTCAATTTCCATTTTGGTATCTTGAATCCCGCAACATCTATGTGGATTTTGATGCTTTCCGAATCGCTGTCTGTTAACCTCGTGCTCCTGATGACGTGTAACTCTAACATCTCCTCGTCCTGTTGTTGTTCTTCCATGCGATGTAGTCTCTTGGGATTTCTACTCATAGCTTTGAACGCTGGACTCATAGCTTTAAAAGCTGGTTTACCCTTCAGTCGGCATGCCTTCACAAGATGCCCGGTCTTTCTGCAGAAGGAACACTCTGCCTTCACGTATGGACAACTTTGAGCAATGTGTTGTCCCAGGCACCGAGAGCACAACTTCGACGCTCTGTTAGAATTTCCAGTTTCTGAGACTTTGGGCCCCCACCGTCTCTTACTTTGAACCTGCAGGTGATTTACCTCGGTTGACTGACGACCGTAATTATTATTTAATTCTCAGGAATATTGTTCGGCCATGCCCATCGACCTCGCTGTCTGACAAGCAATCTCAAAAGTCAAGTCATCCGTCGTCAATAACTTCCTTCTGATCGCATCATTTTTTACCCCCAAACAAAACGATCCCGTAATGCTCGGTTTTGAAAGTTTCCAAAATTACAGTGCATCGATAGCTTTTTTAACGCTACGATGTAATCACTGATACTTTCATCAGCCTTTTGATTCAGAATCCCGAAACGATAGCTTTCAGCAATTTCTAACGGTTTGGGGTTATAGTGCTGCTCCAGCTACATTAAAATCTCTTTAAGCATTGTGTCCTTTGGCTCGTCAGGCACAAGCAGATTTACAAGAGTGTCATATAATGCTGGACCTGTCTCCGATAAGATGATCGTTTTCTTATGTTCCAACACAGCCCGGTTCTGGACTGCATTGTCTGGAACTTTGTTTATGTTATTTGCAGTAAAATACATTTCTAGCTGATCCACATACGCTTTAAAACTTTCCCGGTCGTGTCTATATTCCCCCAAATGTCCGATTACACCTGCCATTTTAATCTCTAGCTGTTTACACCGTGTGCTGTATTTTACCTCGGATTTTGTAACTTTTTCCAAAGACAGAAACTTCCAAAGTCTCTCTGTCGGCTGGCTGAATCCTTCACCAACAAAATTTAAGCTTTAAATCATCCGAAAAATCCCATCTCAATTGCCAAATGTGATATCTTCACAGAGCACAAACACACACAGCTTCCAACATGGCAGGCAGCTCTCTTGGAAGCCTCCGGAAATCTGCCTGGTTCTGTTTATTATTAACTCTGCAGTTGCAGTACACAATACGTCCACATCCACAGTGTGGAGCTACAAACATTACAAGCTTACAGACATTACAGCCCCTAACACCGGAACCCAGATACCACACAATCACCACCCTCTCCTGCCCTCTCCCTGTAAGGTCGCCACACCGTGCAACAGACCTCTTGCCCTGCGAGGTGTTGCTGGGTTGGGACGCGGGTCTACTGCGGTTTCCTGCAACATCGGCTGCTTTTTGTCAGTCTGAGTGTTTGAGGCGGCATATAATGGGACGATTGGGAGGTGTGTCGTGCTGTGATTGCCAAAACTCCAGCTGACCCCTGACATGAGGTGTGTGTGTGTGTCTGTGTGTGTGTGAGAGAGAGTGACTGACTCTGGATCCCAGGCTTTCTTCACAGCCAGGCTTCTACACGGCTGACGCTTATAGGACAGGGGGAGGGGAGGAATCGCAGCCTGTTGGCCAATCCTCCAACTTAGCAACTACACTACGCTACAGTGACATACCCCAGCACAAGGCCGCAGTGACTCTGTACAGTTAGTAAGTGACCCTTACCCTGAATAAACAGTGACTCTGTACAGTTACAGTGAGTGACCCTTACCCTGAATAAACAATCCTGAGCAATTGGTGGAGTTGCGGAGATACACAGTAATGGAATACTGATTACTTGGAAGCTGTGTGATCTCTTGCACCAATCACAAGCCATGAGCTGTAATCACTCCCACATTTATATTTGGGCCGACCAGTGAGGAGAAAGGATGGCTTTGCGTTATAAAACTACCTTTAAACCGACCCAAACAGGGAGAGTAAGCCCACTGCCACACTCGACGCACTGCTCTGATGTACAGCCATTCCACGCTCGGAAATAACATTCAACAGCAGAACGATAACATTAGTGTACAATAATATGAATAAACATTGGGTCTGTATTCTCCCTCTGTCTCCCCCAACATCGATATTCAGCAGCTTCAGACACGAGTTATTCTCACAGAATCCTGCCTGTCGCTTTGATGGCCTCCGTTAAAAACTCAGTCCACATTTAGAAATAATCTGACTATTTCTCCAGCCGTGGCTCAGTGAGTCAATCTCTCGGCTCGGAATCTGAAGCTGGTGGTTTCAAGTCCCACTCCAGTGCAGTACTGAGGGAGTGCTGCACTGTCAGAGGGGCAGTACTGAGGGAGTGCTGCACTGTCCGAGGGGCAGTACTGAGGGAGTGCTGCACTGTCAGAGGGGCAGTACTGAGGGAGTGCCGCACTGTCAGAGGGGCAGTACTGAGGGAGTGCCGCACTGTCGGAGGGGCAGTACTGAGGGAGTGCTGCACTGTCAGAGGGGCAGTACTGAGGGAGTGCCGCACTGTCAGAGGGGCAGTACTGAGGGAGTGCCGCACTGTCGGAGGGGCAGTACTGAGGGAGTGCCGCACTGTCGGAGGGGCAGTACTGAGGGAGTGCTGCACTGTCCGAGGGGCAGTACTGAGGGAGCGCCGCACTGTCAGAGGGGCAGTACTGAGGGAGTGCCGCACTGTCGGAGGGGCAGTACTGAGGGAGTGCCGCACTGTCGGAGGGGCAGTACTGAGGGAGCATAGAAACATAGAAAATAGGTGCAGGAGTGGGCCATTCGGCCCTTCGAGCCTGCACCGCCATTCAATAAGATCATGGCTGATCATTCCCTCAGTACCCCTTTCCTGCTTTCTCTCCATACCCCTTGATCCCTTTAGCCGTAAGGGCCATATCTAACTCCCTCTTGAATATATCCAATGAACTGGCATCAACAACTCTCTGCGGGAGGGAATTCCACAGGTTAACAACTCTCTGAGTGAAGAAGTTTCTCCTCATCTCAGTCCTAAATGGCCTGCCCCTTATCCTAAGACTGTGTCCCCTGGTTCTGGACTTCCCCAACATTGGGAACATTCTTCCCGCATCTAACCTGTCCAGTCCCGTCAGAATCCTGTATGTGGAAGGCGAATGGAATGTTGGCCTTCATTGCGAGAGGGATAGAGTACAAAAGCAGGGAGGTCCTGCTGCAACTGTATAGGGTATTGGTGAGGCCGCACCTGGAGTACTGCATGCAGTTTTGGTCACCTTACTTAAGGAAGGATATACTAGCCTTGGAGTGGGTACAGAGACGATTCACTAGACTGATTCCAGAGATTACCTGATGATGATAGATTGAGTAGACTGGGTCTTTACTCGTTGGCGTTCAGAAGGATGAGGGGTGATCTTATAGAAACATTTAAAATAATGAAAGGGATAGACAAGATAGAGCCAGAGAGGTTGTTTCCACTGGTCGGGGAGACTAGAACTAGGGGGCACAGCCTCAAAATACAGGGAAGCCAACTTAAAACTGAGTTGAGAAGGAATTTCTTCTCCCAGAGGGTTGTGAATCTGTGGAATTCTCTGCCCAAGGAAACAGTTGAGGCTAGCTCATTAAATGTATTCAACTCACAGATAGATAGATTTTTAACCAATAAGGGAATTAAGGGTTATGGGGAGCGGGCGGGTAAGTGGAGCTGAGTCCACGGCCAGATCAGCCATGATCTTTTGAATGGCGGAGAAGGCTCGAGGGGCTAGATGGCCTACTCCTGTTCCTAATTCTTATGTTCTTATGTTCTATGTTTCTATGAGATCCCCTCTCATCCTTCTAAACTCCAGTGAATAAAGGCCCAGTTGATCCAGTCTCTCCTCATATGTCAGTCCTGCCATCCCGGGAATTAGTCTGTTGAACCTTCGCTGCACACCCTCAATAGCAAGAACGTCTTACCTCAGATTAGGAGACCAAAACTGAACACAATATTCCAGGTGTGGCCTCACCAAGGCCCTGTACAACTGCAGTAAGACTTCCCTGCTCCTATACTCAAATCCTCTCGCTATGAAGGCCAACATACCATTTGCCTTCTTCACCGCCTGCTGTACCTGTATGCCAACTTTCAATGACTGATGTACCATGACACCCAGGTCTCGTTGCACCTCCCCTTTTCCCAATCTGCCGCCATTCAGATAATATTCTGCCTTCGTGTTTTTGCCACCAAAGTGGATAACCTCACATTTATCCACATTATACTGCACCTGCCATGTATTTGCTCACTCGCCTAACCTATCCAAGTCACCCTGCAGCCTCTTAGCGTCCCCCTCACAGCTCACACCGCCACCCAGTTTAGTGTCATCTGCAAACTTGGAGATATTACATTCAATTCCTTCATCTAAATCATTAATATATATTGTAAAGAGCTGGGGTCCCAGCACTGAGCCCTGCGGCACTCCACTAGTCACTGCCTGCCATTCTGAAAAGGACCCGTTTATCCCGACTCTCTGTTTCCTATCTGCCAACCAGTTCTCTATCCACGTCAGTACATTACCTCAATACCATGTGCTTTAATTTTGCACACCAATCTCTTGTGTGGGACCTTGTCAAAACCCTTTTGAAAGTTCAAATACACCACATCCACTAGTTCTCCCTTGTCCACTTTACTAGTTACATCCTCAAAAAATTCCAGAAGATTTGTCAAGCATAATTTCCCTTTCATAAATCCATGCTGACTTGGACCAATCCTATCACTGCTTTCCAAATGTGCTGCTATTTCATCCTTAATAATTGTTCCAACATTTTCCCCACTACTGATGTCAGGCTAACCGGTCTATAATTATCCATTTTCTCTCTTCCTCCTTTTTTAAAAAGTGGTGTTACATCAGCTACCCTCCAGTCCATAGGAACTGATCCAGAGTCGCTAAATTGCTGGAAAATGATCACCAATGCATCCACTATTTCAAGGGTCACTTCCTTAACTATTCTGGGATGTAGAAAATCAGGCCCTGGGGATTTATCGGCCTTCAATCCCATCAATTTCCCCAACACAATTTCCCGCCTAATAAAGGATATCCTTCAGTTCCTCATTCTCACTAGACCCTCGGTCCCCTAGTACATCCGAAGGTTATTTGTGTCTTCCTTTGAGAAGACAGAACCAACGTTCTTGTTCAGTTGGTCTGCCATTTCTTAGTTCCCCGTTATAAATTCACCTGAGTCCGACTACAAGGGACCTACGTTTGTCTTTACTAATCTTTTTCTCTTCACATATCTATAGAAACTTTTGCAGTCAGTTTTTATGTTCCCTGCAAGCTTACTCTCGTACACTATTTTCCCCCTCCTAATTAAACCCTTTGTCCTCCTCTGCTGAATTCTAAATTTCTCCCAGTCCTCAGGTTTGCTGCTTTTTCTGGCCAATTTATATGCCTCTTCTTTGGATTTAACACTATCCTTAATTTCCCTTGTTAGCCACGGTTGAGCCACCTTCCCCGTTTTATTTTTACTCCAGACAGGGATGTACAGTTGTTGAAGTTCATCCATATGACCCTTAAATGTTTGCCATTGCCTATCCACCGTCAACCCTTTAAGTATCCTTTGCCAGTCTATTCTAGCCAATTCACGCCTTATCCCATCAAAGTTACCTTTCCTTAAGTTCAGGTCCCGAGTTTCTGAATTAACTTTGTCACTCTCCATCTTAATAAAGAATTCTACCATATTATGGTCACTCTTCCCCTCGCACAACAAGAGTGTTAATTAGTCCTTTCTCATTACACATCACCCAGTCTAGGATGGCCAGCCCTTTAGTTGGTTCCTCAACATATTGGTCTAGAAAACCATCCCTAATACATTCCAGGAAATCCTTCTCCACCGTATTGCTACCAGTTTGGTTAGCCCAATCATTATGTAGATTAAAGTAGCCCATGATTACTGCTTTACCTTTATTGCACACATCCCTTATTTCTTGTTTGATGCTGTCCCCAACCTCACTGCTACTGTTTGGTGGTCTGTACACAACTCCCACTCGTGTTTTCTGCCCTTTGGTATTCCGTAGCTCCACCCATACAGATTCCACATCATCCAAGCTAATGTCCTTCCTTACTGTTGCGTTAATTTCCTCTTTAACCAGCAACGCTAACCCACCTCCTTTTCCTTTCTGTCTATCCTTCCTAAATGTTGAATACCCCTGGACGTTGAGTTCCCAGCCTTGGTCACCCTGGAGCCATGTCTCCGTGATGCCAATCACATCGTATCCGTTAACTGCTATCTGCGCAGTTAATTCGTCCACCTTATTCCGAATACTCCTCGCATTGAGGCACAGAGCCTTCAGGCTTGTCTTTTTAACACACTTTGACCCTTTAGAATTTTGCTGTAAAGTGGCCCTTTTTGTTTTTTGCCTTGGGTTTCTCTGCCCTCCACTTTTACTATTCTTATTTCTATCTTTTGCTTCTGCCTCCATTTTATTTCCCTCTGTCTCCCTGCATAGGTTCCCATCCCCCTGCCATATTAGTTTAACTCCTCCCCAACAGCACTAGCAAACACTCCCCCTAGGACATTGGTTCCGGTCCTGCCCAGGTGCAGACCGTCCGGTTTGTACTGGTCCCACTCTCCCAGAACCGGGTCCAATGTCCCAGGAATTTGAATCCCTCCCTTCTGCACCACTCCTCAAGCCACGTATTCATCTGAGCTATCCTGCAATTCCTACTCTGACTAGCACGTGGCACTGGTAGCAATCCTGAGATTATTACTTTTGAGGTGCTACTTTTTAATTTAATTCCTAGCTCCCTAAATTCGTCTCATAGGACCTCATCCCGTTTTTTACCAATATCGTTGGTACCAATGTGCACTACGACAACTGGCTGTTCATCCTCCATTTTTAGAATACCCTGCACCCGCTCCAAGACATCCTTGACCCTTGCACCAGGGAGGCAACATACCATCCTGGAGTCTCGTTGCAGCCGCAGAAACGTCTATCTATTCCCCTTACAATAGAATCCCCTATCACTATCGCTCTCCCACTCTTTTTCCTGCCCTCCTGTGCAGCAGAGCCACCCGCACTGTCGGAGGGAGGGGCAGTACTGAGGGAGCACTGCACTGTCGGAGGGGCAGTACTGAGGGAGTGCCGTAGTGTCGGAGGGGCAGTACTGAGGGAGTGCCGCACTGTTGGAGGGGCAGTACTAAGGGAGCGCTGCACTGTTGGAGGTGCCATCTTTTGGATGAGACATTTAACTGGGGCCCCGTGTGCTCTCTCAGGTGAATATAAAAGATCTCATGGCACTATTTCGAAGAGAAGCAGGGAAGTTCTCCCCGGTCTTCTGGGCAATATTTATCCCTCAACCAACATCACCCAAAAACAGATTATCTGGTCATTATCACATTGCTGTGTGGTGGAGTTTGCTGTGCACAAATTGGCTGCTGCATTTCCAACATTACAACAGGGACTACACTCCAAAAGTCATCATCATAGGCAGTCCCTCAGAATCGAGGAAGACTTGCTTCCACTCTAAAAGTGAGTCCTCAGGTGACGGAACAGTCCAATACGGGAATTACAGTCTCTGTCACAGGTGGGACAGACAGTGGTTGAGGGAAAGGGAGGGTGGGACTGGTTTGCCGCACGCTCCTTCCGCTGCCTGCGCTTGATTTCTGCATGCTCTCGGCGACGAGACTCGAGGTGCTCAGCGCCCTCCCGGATGCACTTCCTCCACTTAGGGCGGACTGGTCTTTGGCCGGGGACTCCCAGGTGTCGGTGGGGATGTTGCACTTTATCAGGGAGGCTTTGAGGGTGGTCCCTTGTAACATTTCCGCTGCCCACCTGGGGCTCAGAGCACTTGCTTTGGGAGTCTCGTGTCTGGGGCATGCGAACAATGTGGCCTGCCCAGCGGAGCTGATCGAGTGTGGTCAGTGCTTCAATGCTGGGGATGTTGGCCTGGACGAGGACGCTAATGTTGATGTGTCTGTCCTCCCAGGGGATTTGCAGGATCTTGCGGAGACATTGTTGGTGGTATTTCTCCAGTATTTTGAGGTGTCTACTGTACATGGTCCATGTCTCTGAGCCATACAGGAGGGCGGGTATCACTACAGCCCTGTAGACCATGAGCTTGGTGACAGTTTTGAGGGACTGATCTTCAAACACTCTTTTCCTCAGGCGGCCGAAGGCTGCACTGGCTGTAAAGAGCATTGAGCTGTCCGGTGGTCATGAAAGGCGCTATAGAAATGCAAATCTTTCTTTCAATACAATATCAGGTCTCATTGCAACGTTCTTTTTCAATCATTCTCGGGGATGTGGGCATCGCTGGCAAGGTCGGCATTTATTGCCCATCCCTGGTTACACTGGACATAACGAAATGGCTTCTCAGGCACCTTCAGAGAGCAATAAATGTCATCCACGTTGGTCTGGGACTGGAGTCACACATAGGCTCAGACTGGGTAAGGTCGGCTGATGCCCTTCCCCAAAGGGCATGAGTGACCCACAACTTCACGGGCACTTTCCTGATACCAGCCTTTTATTTCTCGATCTGAAATCGAAGTTTCAAACTGGCCATGGTCCGATTTGAACTCTCCGACTACTAGATTATTAATCCAGGCCTCAAATAGTGCAGTACTATCACCACTACATTCCCGTACCCTGTAACATTACCTAGAATATACGGCACAGAAAGAGGCCATTTGGCCCATGCCCACGTTCATGCTCCACTCGAGCCCCACCTCAGTACATCAGCCTAACCCTCTGTGCCCTTCTCCCTCATGTGTTTATCTAACCTCCCTTAAATGCTCAATCTCAGAATAAGGGGTCGGCCATTTAGGGCTGAGGTGAGGAGGAATTTCTTCACTCAGAGGGTGGTGAATCTTTGGAATTCTCTGCCCCAGAGGGTGTGGAGGCTCAGTCGTTGAGTAGATTCAAGGCTGAGATCGATAGATTTTTGAACTTTAGAGGGAATCGAGGGATATGGGGATCGGGCGGGAAAGTGGAGTTGAGGTCAAAGGTCAGCCATGATCTGATTGAATGGCGGAGCGGACTCGAGGGGCCGAATGGCCGACTCCTGCTCCTATTTCTTACGTTCTTATTCACCTCAACCCCTCCCTGTGGCAGCGAGTTCCACATTCTCACCCCTCTCTGGGTAAAGGAGTTTCTCCTGAACTCCTCATTTGTTTTCTTGGTGACTATCTTATATTCATGGCCTGTCATTTTGCTCTTCCCCACAAATAGAATAGACACAGAGAGAGTGTTTCTGTCAAAATGTAAAAGACCTCTATTAGGTTACCCCTCAGCCTTCTCTCCTCCAGAGAGAGAGGAGGCCCAGCCTGTTTGACCCTGGTGTGTTCAATGTTAAACCTCCGTGGTAAACCCACCCCCTCACACATTCACAGCAGAAATGTCAGAAACATCCAACCACCGTCTCATAAATATTCAATCAGCATGTCGAGCTGCCTTTCAATTTATTTAATTTTAGTTGAGGGTAAAGTAATTAAGGCAGCAGCATTTCCCAAGGCTGGGTAACGATCTCAAGTGACTTTTTTTTTTACATGTCTGTAGTTTATCAAAAGACAACTTGGACAGAATGTGCAAATAAACGAGAGCAGGGAAAATGAAGCCTGGCTTGGGACATTGTGCACCCGGGGCGTTTGCCGATGGTGGGTGAGGTTTGGCGAGACTGGGCGATGGAGTGAGGCTGGCCAGGGTGTCTCTCAGTGCCACTTACCTTCCTGCCCGCCGTGTTGATACGCAGCGGTGTGAGGAAGGGGTCGAAGATCATGTGACTAGTCTCGATGTTGATTGGTGACTGCCTCTTTCCCACCGAGCATAGATTCCAGGCCGAGTTCACCAAGCCCCAGAATGAGGGAACTGTTCAAAAAGAATTAACAAAAAACAAAGAATCAGCTACAAATCACACGCATCCGGTTCATGTCACGTCACCGGGCAGAGTCATCGAATCACAACAACAACAACACATTGATATAGCACCTTTAACGTAGTAAAACGTCCCAGGGTGCTTCACAGGAGTGTTATAAGACAAAACAAATAAAATTAACACCGAGCCACATAAGGAGATATTAGGGCAGGTGACCAGAAGCTCGGTCAAAGAGGCGGGTTTTAAGGAGTGTCTTGAAAGAAGAGCGAGAGGCGGAGAGGTTTAGGGAGGGAGTTCCAGAGCAAGAACACAGGTCTTGCCAGCTCTCTGAAAGAGCAATCCAAATCGTCCCACTCCCCCCCGCCCTTTCCCCACAGCCCGGCAAATGTGTCCCTTTCAACTAAAGTTACTATTGAATCTCCTCCCACTGCCCTTTCAGGCAGCGTGTTCCCGATCACAACTCACTGCGTAAAAACATTCTCCTCCTCTACCCCTCTGTTCCTTTGCGTATATATGTAGTCTATAGTTTTCTACATTCTCTCTAAAGCTGCAATGTATTCTTGTGTCTGCTGATTCCATCATTGGCCAGTCAGTGACTTGCAAACTGGTCTCGTCTAATTCCACTTGGAAATCAGCCCCACTCCAGCACAAAAATACAGGCTGACACTCCAGTGCAGTACTGAGGGAGCGCTGCAGTGTCGGAGGGGCAGTACTGAGGGAGCGCCACACTGTCGGAGGGGCAGTACTGAGGGAGCGCCGCTCTGTCGGAGGGGCAGTACTGAGGGAGCGCCGCACTGTCGGAGGGGCAGTACTGAGGGAGCGCCGCACTGTCGGAGGGGCAGTACTGAGGGAGCGCCACACTGTCGGAGGGGCAGTGCTGAGGGAGCGCCGCTCTGTCGGAGGGGCAGTACTGAGGGAGTGCCACACTGTCGGAGGGGCAGTGCTGAGGGAGTGCCACACTGTCGGAGGGGCAGTGCTGAGGGAGTGTCGCTCTGTCGGAGGGGCAGTACTGAGGGAGTGCTGCACTATCGGAGGGGCAGTACTGAGGGAGTGCTGCAGTATCGGAGGGGCAGTACTGAGGGAGCGTCGCACTGTCAGAGGGACAGTACTGAGGGAGTGCCGCACTGTCGGAAGGCCCCACTGTTTCTAGTAACATCACCATCGTTGTTCCCTGTGAGAGAACCAGTACAAGGGACCGCTGATCGTTAATTGTGGGTTGAAATCGCGATTCAGGACAGGTGCCCGGAATCGAACACAGCCCGGGGCCAGCGTTGCACTGCTGACATCACAGACCGAGGGCTGGGTGGGCGGGTGTGAAACAACAGGTGGCACTATCTGCGGACGTTCAGCCGACAAACCCCTTCAACCAACACCCAGAGAGGAGGAGGAGCTGGTCAGCCAATCGCATTTCTGTTGGCGGGATCTTGCTATGTGCAAAAAATGTCTGCCGTGTTCCCCGACGTCACGGTAACTGTACTACAAAGCAATTCACTGGAGGTGGCAATGCCAAGAGACGGGACAGGCCGCTACCTAAATTCACCGACATTTACACCAAGTGAGGCTGAAATTGGTCTTGGGTGAAGTTGGCCAGCCAATCAGCTGCCCGTTTAACAGCGCGCCCCGAACTCTGACCCACTGGACTCAATGGCCACGGTGTAAAACGGGCAGCTGATTGGCTATCGCCCGTTGGCCGCTGGCAGCAGGGGATGGATTCAGGGGATGGAACAGTTGTGCAGAGTAACTGTTCACTGCCCGGCCTTGGCTCACTCGTGGGGCCTGGCTACCTCTTGAGGGGAACAGGCCCAGCAACGCACTGTCTGCACTGGCTGATGGGCAAGGTGTTTACACACCAGTCCCTGAACCATCGGCACGGCTGCACACAGGCCTGTGTGCAGCATAAACACCGGCACGGATAGTTGGCCCAGTGACCTGTTATTGCGCAGTAAATACTGTGTAACAACAGCCTGCTTTTTACCCCCATGTATGATATTTATATAACTAGTGATCAAAGAATATATATATATATATATATATAGTTAAAGCCACAACGTTGTTTCAGGCTCCATGCTGTTTCGCCCTCCCGATACAGCTTGCAGCCGTGACCTGGAAGTTGTGTAGAGGACACAGAGAGGCTGCAAGGAGATTTGGATAGGTTAAGTAAATGGGCTAAGGTTTGGCAGATGGAATACAATGTCGGAAAATGTGAGGTCAGCCACCTTGGGAAAAAAACAGTAAAAGGGAATATTATTTGAATGGGGAGAAATTACAACATGCTGCGGTGCAGAGGGACCTGGGGGTCCTTGTGCATGAATCCCAAAAAGTTAGTTTGCAGGTGCAGCAGGTAATCAGGAAGGCGAATGGAATGTTGGCCTTCATTGCGAGAGGGATAGAGTACAAAAGCAGGGAGGTCCTGCTGCAACTGTGTAGGGTATTGGTGAGGCCGCACCTGGAGTACTGTGTGCAGTTTTGGTCACCTTACTTAAGGAAGGATATACTAGCTTTGGAGGGGGTACAGAGACGATTCACTAGGCTGATTCCGGAGATGAGGGGGTTACCTTATGATGATAGATTGAGTAGACTGGGTCTTTACTCGTTGGAGTTCAGAAGGATGAGGGGTGATCTTATAGAAACATTTAAAAAAGTGAAAGGGATAGACAAGATAGAGGCAGAGAGGTTGTTTCCACTGGTCGGGGAGACTAGAACTAGGGGGCACAGCCTCAAAATACGGGGGAGCCAATTTAAAACCGAGTTGAGAAGGAATTTCTTCTCCCAGAGGGTTGTGAATCTGTGGAATTCTCTGCCCAAGGAAGCAGTTGAGGCTAGCTCATTGAATGTATTCAAATCACAGATTGATAGATTTTTAACCAATAAAGGGAATTAAGGGTTACGGGGAGTGGGCGGGTAAGTGGAGCTGAGTCCACGGCCAGATCAGCCATGATCTTGTTGAATGGCGGAGCAGGCTCGAGGGGCTAGATGGCCTACTCCTGTTCCTAATTCTTATGTTCTTATGTTCTAATGTTCTTATAAAGCTTCAGTTGGGGAGAGTCCAGACAATCCCGGGTGGGTACCCCGGGTCTGATGGGAGGGGTGCCCAGCGATCCCATGTGCCTGAGAAATCAGCCTCCGCAGTGCTCACTGAACGTGTGGCCAATGGACAAACATTGGATAGGATGCAAGACCAGGAGGAATAGGAGCAGGAGTCGGCCATTCGGCCCCTCGAGCCTGCGCCATCCAATGAGATCGCGGCTGATCTCCGACCAGCTCCACTTTCCTGCACTATCCCCACATCCCTTGATTTGATAAATATCCAAAAATCTATCGATCTCAGCCTTGAATATACTCAACGACTGAGCCTCCACAGCCCTCTGGGGCAGAGAATCCCAAAGATCCACCTCCCTCTGAGTGAAGAAATTCCTCCTCATCTCAGTCCTAAATGGCCGAGCCCTTATCCTGAGACTGTGACCCCTGGTTCTAGACTCCCCAGCCCGGGGGGAAACACCCTCCCTGCATCGTCAATATTAACCCCACTTCAGGGTTAATCTTAGACGTTTCAATGAGATCACCTCTCATACAAACCCGAGACAGTAAAGGCCCAATTTACTCAATCTCGCCTCATAGGACCCCACCCCCTCCCAGGGATCACTCTGGTGATTATAGTAGCCTGCTACAAATTGGAAAGCAGTCACAGATCTTGGCGGGGGTGGGTTAAATGTTCCCCGACGCCCGATTTAACACCACCCCAGTATAGCTTTAATCCAAAAAGAGTCCGGAAATCTCTAAACGCAACTCCGACACTAAATGCCTGATGTGTGAAGCTTTCTTTTGTCCTGCCATGTCTTGAGGTGGGTGTTAATTATTCATGTCGTTGCTGCTGTCAACGATTGCACCAGCAACATAAATATCGCAACACAAACTGTCATCGGGCCCTCGCTCCAGTTTTAGACTATGGGAACGACACTCTGACTGATCACACCTTGAAACAGCTTCCCAAGTGGTTTATTCTATACAACGTGTACAAATCTATCAGTACTCATCTTTGCTGATAGTATTTTGTGCAGAGACAACAGTCAGATGTATGGCTCAGAGACGTGGACCATGTACAGTAGACACCTCAAATCGCTGGAAAAATATCACCAACGATGTCTCCACAAGACCCTGCAAATCCCCTGGGAGGACAGACGCACCAACGTCAGTGTTCTCGACCAGGCCAACATCCCCAGCATCGAAGCACTGACCACACTCGACCAGCTCCGCTGGGCAGGGCCACATTGTCCGCATGCCTGACACGAGACTCCCAAAGCAAGTGCTCTACTCGGAACTCCGACACGGCAAGCGAGCCCCAGGTGGGCAGAGGAAACGTTACAAGGACACCCTCAAAGCCTCCCTGATAAAATGCAACATCCCCACCGACACCTGGGAGTCCCCGGCCAAAGACCAGTCCACCCTAAGTGGAGGAAGTGCATCCGGGAGGGCGCTGAGCACCTTGAGTCTCGTCGTCGAGAGCATGCAGAAACCAAGCGCAGGCAGCGGAAGGAGCGTGCGGCAAACCTGTCCCACCCACCCCTTCCATCAACCACTGTCTGTCCCACCTGTGACAGGGACTGTGGTTCTCGTATTGGACTGTTCAGTCACCTGAAAACTCACTTTTGGAGTGGAAGCAAGTCTTCCTCGATTTCGAGGGACTGCCTATGATGATGATGATGATATTGTTCCCTTTCACCTGCTGTGTGCTGTACATGTACACGGGCTGACACAGTGTGTACAGGAGACATTGGGACATGCACAGTGTGTACAGGAGACACTGGGACACGCACAGTGTGTACAGGAGACACTGGGACACACACAGTGTGTACAGGAGACACTGGGACACACACAGTGTGTACAGGAGACACTGGGACACAGACAGTGTGTACAGGAGACATTGGGACACGCACAGTGTGTACAGGAGACACTGGGACACGCACAGTGTGTACAGGAGACACTGGGACACGCACAGTGTGTACAGGAGACACTGGGACACGCACAGTGTGTACAGGAGACACTGGGACATGCACAGTGTGTACAGGAGACACTGGGACACGCAGTGTGTACAGGAGACACTGGGACACGCACAGTGTGTACAGGAGACACTGGGACACGCACAGTGTGTACAGGAGACACTGGGACACGCACAGTGTGTACAGGATGTCATGTATGTACTTTTGGGATCACTAGCCACTAGATGGCATCACTGTTGGAGGCCATTGGGCTGTATGCACGTGTGTGCAGCCCAAGTATAAAATGCCAGCCATTTTTTATATTAGTCACTTTGGGCCTTAATAAAGCAGAGCCAAAGTCATACCTCTTGGAGTTAAACAGAACTCAGACTAACAGTTATTGCATGCATAACATTAGGCGACGAGGCAACAAGAACCTTTGCATGCAAAAATGAGCACAATTGGATTATTGGAGCGACTCGTGGAAGGAGAAGATTGGGCAGAACTTTGTGAGCCGTTTGAGCCAGTTCTTCGTGGCCAACAAAACGCAGATCGGCGCTGGGCGCTGTTCCTCGCGGTTTGCAGTCCAAATATTTATGGTCTGATAAAGAATCTACTCCTGCCTGTGAGCCTAACAGAGAAGACGTATGAAGAATTGTGTAACTGGTACAGGACCACCTTAAGTCAGACGAAGGCATCATCATCTCGAGATACAGACTTTACACGCACGTTCGCTCAGAGGGCCAGAATGCGGCGGAATTCGTTGCCGACCTGAGAGAGTCTAGCGGGACCGTGTAAGTTCGGGGCTGTGTTGGCAGACATGCTGCGGGACCTCTTTGTAATTGGCATCAACCACGAGGTGATCCTGCGTAAACTACTGGCGGTGGAGACGTTGGACTTGAACAGGGCCATCACGATCGCTCAGTCATGCATGGCGATGGATAGAAGTCTAAAACAGATATCAGTGAAAAATCAAAACTCGGCAAGTACTGTAAATGTAATTGATTTGGCGCTCGGCAGAGCGGCACATGGCAGGGCCAACCCGACTGCGTACGCGAAACCTGTGGCTGCCCAAAGTCCGCCAGTGGGAATGCATCCGATTCCTCCGTGTTGGCGTTGTGGGGGAAATCACCGGCACCAGCAGAGCCGATTTAAGCAATATAGTTGCAAAGGCTGTCTGAGAGTGGGGCATCTCCAGTGCAAGTGTCCACAGATGAGCAAGCGTGCTGCAACACACCACATGGAGGATGATGGTCAGACTAACGCGGTTCGGGATACGCAATCCGAGACACCAGAGGAGGAAGTGTATGGATTTCATAGCAGGATAGTTAAGATGAATATGTGGCTTGAGGAATGGTGCAAGAGAGAGGGATTCAAATTCCTGGGACATTGGAACCGGTTCCGGGGGAGGTGGGACCAGTACAAATCGGACAGTCTGCACCTGGGCAGGACCGGAACCCATGTCCGAGGCGGAGTGTTTGCTAGTGCTGTTGGGGAGGGTTTAAACTAATATGGCAGAGGGATGGGAATCTATGCAGGGTAACTAAGCAGTATGCATGACAGGCGGGTCTGCAGTGACCCTTGGGTTACTCGCTTCATATTCTACTTTATGATTTGGACTGCACGTTCTGCTTGCCCATTGGATGCAGGTTTGAACGGTGCTGACCGTATGTGTTTGATACCATTGAGTTTCATGAACTCTTGAAACTCCTGACTGGTGAAGCACGATCCATTGTTGCTAACAACGATGTCAGGCAGACCATGTGTCGCGAACATGACACTGAGATTCTCACTGGTAGCTGTGGATGTGCTGGATGACATGATTATACACTCTATCCACTTCGAATATGCATCCACCACAACTAAAAACACCTTCCCCAGGAAGGGACCTGCAAAGTCTCTGTGGATCCTGGACCATGGTTTGGACGGCCACGACCACAGACTCAGCGGCGATTCCGCTGGTGCTTTGCTGAGCTGCATGCAAGTGTTGCACTGATGCGTACATGATTCCAGCTTCGAGTCAATTCCCGGGCTTTCATCATCACTATACCAGGATGTGTGCTGTGTAACTCATGTACAAATTTCTCTCTCCCTTTCTTGGGCATAACAACACGATTGCCCCACAGCATACGATCCGACTGAATAGACAGTTCGTCTTTGCGATGAATGTAAGGTTTGGTCTCCTCGCACATTTGCTTAGAGGATGTAACTCTTCACCACCGATAAAATCCAGGTCTTAACTTGTTGAGCCGTGACAGGAGTTCCTTCACTCTCAAAAGCATCCATAACTAACAATAGGTCAGCCGGTTGTGGCGTTTCCACATCCAGTGTGGGCAACGGCAGACGGCTCAAAGCATCGACACAATTCTCGATGCCAGGTCTATGGCGAATGACATAATCATAAGCGGATAATGTCAGCGCCCACCTCTGGATGCGGGATGAAACATTGGTATTGATACCTTTGTTTTCAGAGAACAGTGAAATGAGCGGCTTGTGACCTGTCTCAAGTTCAAACCGAAGACCAAACAGGTACTGATGCATCTTTTTAACCCCATACACACAGGCTACTGCTTCTTTCTCTACCATGCTTTAGACAAACTTTTTGAAGCATACGCGACTAGTTGAAGTTTACCCGACTCATTAGCTTGTTGGAGTGTGCAACCAATTGCATATGATGAAGCATCACAGGCCAATACTAAATGTTTACATGGGTCATAATGTACCAGCAGCTTGTTAGAGCAAAGTAGATTAGGGGCTTTCTCAAAAGCTCTGTCTTGAGACGCACCCCACACCCAGTTGTCGCCTTTTAGCCACATGTGCAGTGGTTCTAATAAGGTGCTCAATTTAGGTAGGAAGTTACCGAAGTAGTTGAGTAGACCCAGGAAGGAACGCAGCTCTGTCACATTCTGAGGCTTGGGTGCATTCATGATGGCCTCGGTTTTCACGTCCGTGGGCCTGATGCCGTCAGCAGCAATTTTCCTCCCCAGGAATTCGACCTCTGGTGCCATGAAGACGCACTTCGAGCGTTTCAGTCTGAGTCCCACTTTGTTCAGACGATATAGAACCTCTTCCAGGTTGTTTAGATGTTCCTCGGAGTCACGACCAGTGATCAGGATGTCATCTTGGAACACGATAGTCCTGGGAACGGACTTCAGTAGACTCTCCATGTTCCTCTGAAATATTGCTGCAGCCGAGCGAATTCCAAAAGGGCACCTGTGATAAATAAACAGTCCTTTGTGCGTGTTAATGCACGTAAGTCTCTGCAACATCTCAACCAACTCCTGTGTCATGTAGGCCGACGTCAAGTTCAGTTTGGTGAACAACTTCCTTCTGACTAGCGTTGCAAACAAGTCATCAGCCTTCGGTAACGGGTACTGATCCTGTTTCGAAACCCTGTTGATCGTAGCCTTGTAGTCTCCACAGATTCTGACTGTGTCATCAATTTTCAGCACAGGAACAATGGGGCTGACCCATTCAGTAAATTCGACCGATGATATGATCCCTTCACGCTGGAGTCTGTCCAGTTCGATTTTGACCTTCTCCCTCATCATATATGGCACTGCCCGAGCTTCATGATGGACGGGTCTTGCATCTGAGTCCACGTGGACCTGCACCTTGGCTCCCGTGAAGTTGCCGATATCCGGTTCGAACAGCGAGGGGAACTTGCTCAGTTCTTGGGCACATGTATCTTCCTCCGACGACAACGCCTTGATGTCGTTTCAGTCGCATCTGATTTTTACAATAGCTATTTATAATATACATTTACCCCAGCTATTTACAATATACATCAATGATTTAGATGAAGGAATTGAGTGTAATATCTCCAAGTTTGCAGATGACACTAAGCTGGGTGGCGGTGTGAGCTGTGAGGAGGATGCTAAGAGGCTGCAGGGTGACTTGGATAGGTGAGTGGGCAAATGCATGGCAGATGCAGTATAATGTGGATAAATGTGAGGTTATCCACTTTGGTGGCAAAAACACGAAGGCAGAATATTATCTGAATGGCGACAGATTAGGAAAAGGGGAGGTGCAACGAGACCTGGGTGTCATGGTACATCAGTCATTGAAAGTTGGCATGCAGGTACAGCAGGCGGTTAAGAAAGCAAATGGTATGTTGGCCTTCATAGCGAGGAGATTTGAGTATAGGAACAGGGAGGTCTTACTGCAGTTGTACAGGGCCTTAGTGAGGCCTCACCTGAATATTGTGTTCAGTTTTGGTCTCCTAACCTGAGGAAGGACGTTCTTGCTATTGAGGGAGTGCAGCAAAGGTTCACCAGACTGATTCCCAGGATGGCAGGACTGACATATGCGGAGAGACTGGATCGACTGGGCCTGTATTCACTGGAGTTTAGAGGAATGAGAGGGGATCTCATAGAAACATATAAAATTCTGACGGGACTGGACAGGTTAGATGCAGGAAGAATGTTCCCGATGTTGGGGAAGTCCAGAACCAGGGGACACAGTCTAAGGATAAGGGGTAGGCCATTTAGGACTGAGATGAGGAGAAACTTCTTCACTCAGAGAGTTGTTAACCTGTGGAATTCCCTACCGCAGAGAGTTGTTGATGCCAGTTCATTGGATATATTCAAGAGGGAGTTAGATATGGCCCTTATGGCCAAAGGGATCAAGGGGTATGGAGAGAAAGCAGGAAAGGGGTACTGAGATGAATGATCAGCCATGATCTTATTGAATGGTGGTGCAGGCTCGAAGGGCTGAATGGCCTACTCCTGCACCTATTTTCGATGTTTCTATTACACCTCACACCGCCAGTTAATATAACAAGTATTGAATGCGCTCATCATTGTTACTCTGTAATCCACAGCACCTCCATCTCGGAGAGGAGATGGTTTTACAAATATGATCATAATTCGCACGCAGTTCACTGAGCGATGCACGTGTAGAATTGAGCAGGAAATGGAATAAACCTGAAGACCAGAACACCAGGATTCAGCTCCCCCTGGGCTGTCTCTGGCCGGGGATTGGAAGGCTATGACAGCGTAGTGGTGACCTTACTGGACCAGTCAATGCCAAGAACCAGCTTCACAGCCCACCCTGCCGTTTGAGAATTTGAATTCAGTTACCTCAGGGAGTGGTTAAGGCAATGGCATTTAAGGGGAAGCTGGACAAACACATGAGGTAGAAACAAAGAAAAACTTGCATTTAGATAGCGCCTTTCATGACCACAGGACATCTCAAAGTGATTTACAGCCAATGAAGTACTTTTGGAGTATAGTCACTGTTGTATTGTGGGAAACACGGCAGCCGTTTTGCACTCAGCAAGCTCCCACACACAGCGACGTGATAATGACCAGATAATCTGTTTTAGTGATGTTGGTTGAGGGATAAATATTGGTCCAGGACATTGGGGGTAACTCCCCTGCTCTTCTTCCAAATAGTGCCCTGGGATCTTTTACGAGAGAGAGCAGACAGGGTCCTCGGAAAGATGGCACCTCCCTCAGTAATGCCCCTCCGACAGTGCAGCGCTCCCGCAGTACTGCCCCTCCGACAGTGCAGCGCTCCCTCAGTACTGCCACTCCGACAGTGCGGAACTCCCTCAGTACTGCCCCTCCGACAGTGCAGCGCTCCCTCAGTACTGCCCCTCCGACAGTGCGGCACTCCCTCAGTACTGCCCCTCCGACAGTGCAGCGCTCCCTCAGTACTGCCCCTCCGACAGTGCGGCACTCCCTCAGTACTGCCCCTCCGACAGTGCAGCACTCCCTCAGTACTGCCCCTCCGACAGTGCGGCACTCCCTCAGTACTGCCCCTCCGACAGTGCGGCACTCCCTCAGTACGGTACTGGGAGTGTCAGCCTGGCCACTGAGTTGTATTGAACCACTTCGAAGACTCGCACACAGGTTAAAGTGGTTCGAGGGCTTGGCCCAGCCCCAATTCGAGCTGAGCAGTTTGTGCACTCAGTGGGTTTTAACGAAAATCCCACAGCTTCATGCTTCTTAACTCCAGAGTTTTTAAACCCAATTTGAATTCTCAAACTGCCAGGGTGGGATTTGAATTTACGCTCCCTGGATAATTAGGTCACAGAATGCTACCCCCAGAGGGAGGCCATTGGGCCCATCGAGCCTGTGCCGGCTCTGTGACAGAGCGATCCAATCAGTCCCACTCCCCGCCCTTTCCCCACAGCCCGGCAAAATTTCTCCGTTTTAATTATTTAACCAATTGCCGTTTGAAAGTTATGATTGAATCTGCTTGCACCGTCCTTTCAGGCAGCGTGTCCCAGATCACAGCAACACGCTGCGTAAGAAAGATTTCCTCATCGCCCCTCTGGCTTGTTTGCCGATTATTTGAAGTGTGTGCGCAGGATTTGGGATTACTAGTTCAGCATCATCATCACAGGCAATCCCTTGGCATCGAGGAAGATTTGCTTCCACTGTACAGTCCAATACAGGAATTAACGTCTGTGTCACAGGTGGGACAGACAGTGGTTGAGGGAAAGGGAGGGTGGGACTGGTTTGCCGCACGCTCCTTCCGCTGCCTGCGCTTGATTTCTGCATGCTCTCGACGATGAGACTCGAGGTGCTCAGTGACACAGCTACTGACCCACTCTGGCCTTTACAGGTGAACGTTGAGTGAATGATGGGCGTTGATCAATGGGACCCGGGCACACTCTCACTCGCCAATCTTTCATTACCCTACAATGCTGCCCCCTATTGCCCAGCTATGACATGCCCCATGCGTCTGCCCACAGCGGATTGCCTGAGCTTGGGGGTATCCCAGGTCTGGCCAGGAACCATCCTGTGGCCCGGAGATCGAGGGGAGGCTATTGTCTTTGCACTCGGTTTGCCATCTCTGGTCGGACATATTCCTGGAAGTTTCATCACATGACCGTTCCGCTCCACACTCTCGCCATTGGTCGCCTGACACGCCTATCCTCACAATGCCCTGCCCCCACACTCTCGCCATTGGCCACTGACATGTCCACCCTTGCGGTGGCCCGCCTCTGCACTCTCGCTATTGGTCACTGACATGTCCACCCTCGTGGTGCCCCGCCCCCACACTCTCGCCACTGGTCACTGACAGGTCCACCCTCACGGTGCCCCGCCCCCCCATACCGATCGGAAAGTGAATACACTCTTCATTATCTGATCGGATGATTCCCGACTCTCAGTCCACAACAACAACAACAACTTGTATTTCTATAGCACTGTTAACGTAGTGAAATGTCCCAAGGTGCTTCACAGGAGTGTTGTGCTATAAAAATTTGACTCCGAGCCACATAAGGAGAAATTAGCGCAGTCTTGGTCAACAAGATCGGTTTTAAGGTGCACCTTGAAGGAGGAGAGAGAGGTAGAGAGGTGGAGAGGTTTAGGGAGGGAGTTCCAGAGCTTGGGGCCCAGGCAGCTGAAGGCACGGCCACCGATGGTGGAGCGATTATAATCAGGGATGCTCAGGAGGGCAGAATTAGAGGAGCGCAGAGATCTCGGGGGGTGGGGGGCTGGAGGAGATTACAGAGATAGGGAGGGGCGAGGGCCATGGAGGGTTTTGGGATGAGAATTTTGAAATCGAAAAGTTCAATAATGACCAAACATAAAGTGTTCAATTACTTTTTAAAGCACAATTGTTATGAAGGCCACCGACGCCTTTTCTCCCGGGTCTTGCTCCCAGAGGTCCAGGACATGAACCTTCAGTGGCAGGAGACCCCAGGGTGATCCCACAGGGTTGGAAACCCCTCCTGTGCAACCGCAGGCGATGCAGTGGGGCCGGCGGGCAGGATGGGTTGCAGCGGGCGATGTGATGCAGTGGGGCCGGTGGGCAGGATGGGTTGCAGCGGGCGGTGCGATGCGATGCAGTGGGGCCGGTGGGCAGGATGGGTTGCAGCGGGCGGTGCGATGCGATGCAGTGGGGCCGGTGGGCAGGATGGGTTGCAGCGGGCCATGCGATGCGATGCAGTGGGGCCGGCGGGCAGGGTGGGTTGCAGCGGGCCATGCGATGCGATGCAGTGGGGCCGGCGGGCAGGGTGGGTTGCAGCGGGCCATGCGATGCGATGCAGTGGGGCCGGCGGGCAGGGTGGGTTGCAGCGGGCGATCCGATGCGATGCAGTGGGGCCGGTGGGCAGGATGGGTTGCAGCGGGCGATGTGATGCAGTGGGGCCGGTGGGCAGGATGGGTTGCAGCGGGCGGTGCGATGCGATGCGATGCAATGGGGCCGGTGGGCAGGGTGGGTTGCAGCGGGCGATCCGATGCGATGCAGTGGGGCCGGCGGGCAGGGTGGGTTGCAGCGGGCGATCCGATGCGATGCAGTGGGGCCGGCGGGCAGGGTGGGTTGCAGCGGGTGATGCGATGCGATGCGATGCAATGGGGCCGGTGGGCAGGGTGGGTTGCAGCGGGCGATGCGATGCGATGCGATGCAATGGGGCCGGTGGGCAGGGTGGGTTGCAGCTGGCTATGCGATGCAGTGGGGCCGGCGGGCAGGATGGGTTGCAGTGGGCGATGCGATGTGATGCGATGCAATGGGGCCGGTGGGCAGGGTGGGTTGCAGCGGGCGATGCGATGCGATGCGATGTGATGCAGTGGGGCCGGTGGGCAGGGTGGGTTGCAGCGGGCGATGCGATGCAGTGGGGCCGGCGGGCAGGGTGGGTTGCAGCGGGCGATGCGATGCAGGAAGGGCTTCCTCGGTGAGGCTCAGCTTCTGCGGGCAATGCTTGCGGCACAGCTGAAGGTAACGGAAGGACCCGGAAGGACCGGGGACCACGGTAAAAGGCAACACCGGGGCTGAGGGGCGTCAGTGACTGGGGAGAGACTACAGAAACTGGGGTTCTCCGCGGAGCAGATTTATTAGAGACGTTCAAAATCTTGAAGGGTTTTGACAGAGTAGATCGGGAGAACCTGTTCCCGGGGACAGGAGGGCCGGTAACCAGAGGGACACAGATTGACGATAATCGGCGATAGAACCAGACGGGAAGAGGAGGAGAATGTTTTTACGCAGCGAGTTGTTGTGATCGGGAACGCGCTGCCTGAAAGGGCGGTGGGAGCAGATTCAATAGTGACTTTCAAACAATAAATATTTGAAAGGGAAAGATTTGCCGGGCTGTGGAGAAAGAGCGGGGCGAGTGGGACTGATTGGATCGCTCTGTCACAGAGCCGGCACAGACTCAATGGGCCCAATGGCCTCCTTCTGTGCTTCTTTGCCTTCCAAGGTTACTCTTTCCCCCCAAGGCACTGGCAGATGTTTCCGACATAGCACAAGTCATCATAGAGTGATACAGCACAGGAGGAGGCCATTGGGCTAATCGTGCCTGTGCTGGCTCTGTGACAGAGCCGTACGATCAATCCCACTCCCCGGCCCTTTCCCCATAGACCTGCAATTTATCAGCTGTAAGACAATGCACCTTGTGTGCCAGGATTGAGCAGCTGTGTGTATCCCTGCACCAACACAGAGACAGACTGGGCTGTAACCCACTGCACGCTCCAAACTGGATGTGTCTTCAAGCAAAGTGTTGGGGTGCCATGCAGGTTGCCCAGAGACACTGATCCTGATAGATCTGGACTATAATTGCATTGGGATTTCTTAAATTAAAAAACACAGCCCATTTGAATCATTCATTTAACAATTCACTATAAACAAAAATGACAGAACATATTGATGAAAAGGAATTTTTCACAATTAGAATTCTAGACTCTGGCAGTCTCTCATCTTCATTAGTCAGCGGGTCGATGACAGAGTCAGCCCGAAAACAATGAGTTGTCAATGATCACTCGTCACCTTCGATCAGTATTGGGATTCGACAGTGTAAGTGATTGGGGAGGGGTTGGGTCCATTAGGATTGTGTACAGTGGGAGTGAATGGGAAGGGGTTGGGTCCATTGGGATTGTGTACAATTGGAGTGAATGGGAAGGGGTTTGGGTCCATTGGGATTGTGTACAATGGGAGTGAATGGGAAGGGGTTTGGGTCCATTGGGATTGTGTACAATGGGAGTGAATGAGAAGGGGTTTGGGTCCATTGGGATTGTGTACAATGGGAGTGAATGGGAAGGGGTTTGGGTCCATTGGGATTATGTACAGTGGGAGTGAATGGGAAGGGGTTTGGGTCCATTGGGATTGTGTACAGTGGGAGTGAATGGGAAGGGGTTGGGTCCATTGGGATTGTGTACAATGGGAGTGAATGGGAAGGGGTTTGGGTCCATTGGGATTGTGTACAATGGGAGTGAATGGGAAGGGGTTTGGGTCCATTGGGATTGTGTACAGTGGGAGTGAATGGGAAGGGGTTTGGGTCCATTGGGATTGTGTACAGTGGGAGTGAATGGGAAGGGGTTGGGTCCATTGGGATTGTGTACAATAGGAGTGAATGGGAAAGGGTTTGGGTCCATTGGGATTGTGTACAGTGGGAGTGAATGGGAAGGGGTTTGGGTCCATTGGGATTGTGTGCAGTGGGAGTGAATGGGAAGGAGTTTGGGTCCATTGGGATTGTGTACAGCGAGAGTGAATGGGAAGGGGTTGGGTCCATTAGGAGTGAATGGGAAGGGGTTGGGTCCATTGGGATTGTGTACAATGGGAGTGAATGGGAAGGGGTTGGGTCCATTGGGAGTGAATGGGAAGGGGTTGGGTCCATTGGGATTGTGTACAGTGGGAGTGAATGGGAATGGGTTGGGTCCATTGGGAGTGAATGGGAAGGGGTTGGGTCGATTGGGATTGAGTACAATGAATGATCTGATACACCAGGTTTGGCTGCGATTGTGAAATGCATTTATCAGGCACTAACTGTGATGCAGACTGCCGCGGTGCTTTCTACACACAGTGATTTACAGCCAAGCTCCTGTTTAGCCAGCTCAAGTCAGGTTCAATGAATCAGGGATAATATTGTCTGAGAATGATGGCCTGCTAAAGGCAGAAACAACAAATTGACCCATAAACATCCTTCGAAAACATCTCTGCAAATGCTGTTAGTTCAAGAAGGAGCCGAGGTATTGGTGTGTTCTGGCCATGAATCTGTGCAGAGCGGTTGCACATTTCCTGGCCAATTCCAGCACTGCTATAGACCCCGACAGCAGCAGAGTCTGACCCCGTGGCCCTGTCCTGCGTAGTCTCACTCCGGTGGGAAGTTGCTGAGGTGGTATGTGGTGTAACGCGGCCTGTCCCTTTAAGGCCTCTGCTCACATACAGTATCAGCCGTGGCTCAGGGGACAGTACTCGCGCCTCTGAGTTAGAAGATCGTGGGTTCAAGTCCCACTCCAGGGACTTGAGCACCAAAATCTAGGCTGACACTCCAGTGCCATGCTGAGGGAGTGCTGCACTGTCAGAGGGGCAGGACTGAGGGAGAGCCACACTGTCGGAGGGGCAGTACTGAGGGAGAGCCGCACTGTCGGAGGGGCAGTACTGAGGGAGTGCCGCACTGTCGGAGGGGCAGTACTAGAAATATAGAAACATAGAAAATAGGTGCAGGAGCAGGCCATTCAGCCCTTCTAGCCTGCACTGCCATTCAATGAGTTCATAGCTGAACATGAAACTTCAGTACCCGCTTCCTGTTTTCTCGCCATACCCCTTGATCCCCCGAGTAGTAAGGACTTCATCTAACTCCCTTTTGAATATATTTAGTGAATTGGCCTCAACTACTTTCTGTGGTAGAGAATTCCACAGGTTCACCACTCTCTGGGTGAAGAAGTTTCTCCTCATCTCGGTCCTAAATGGCTTACTCCTTATCCTTCGACTGTGACCCCTGGTTCTGGACTTCCCCAACATTGGGAACATTCTTCCTGCATCTAACCTGTCTAAACCCGTCAGAATTTTAAACGTTTCTATGAGGTCCCCTCTCATTCTTCTGAACTCCAGTGAATACAAGCCCAGTTGATCCAGTCTTTCTTGATAGGTCAGTCCCACCATCCCGGGAATCAGTCTGGTGAATCTTCGCTGCACTCCCTCAATAGCAAGAATGTCCTTCCTCAAGTTAGGAGACCAAAACTGTACACAATACTCCAGGTGTGGCCTCACCAAGGCCCTGTACAACTGTAGCAACACCTCCCTGCCCCTGTACTCAAATCCCCTCGCTATGAAGGCCAACATGCCATTTGCTTTCTTAACCGCCTGCTGTACCTGCATGCCAACCTTCAATGACTGATGTACCATGACACCCAGGTCTCGTTGCACCTCCCTTTTTCTTAATCTGTCACCATTGAGATAATAGTCTGTCTCTCTGTTTTTACCACCAAAGTGGATAACCTCACATTTATCCACATTATACTTCATCTGCCATGCATTTGCCCACTCACCTAACCTATCCAAGTCACTCTGCAGCCTCATAGCATCCTCCTCGCAGCTCACACTGACACCCAACTTAGTGTCATCTGCAAATTTGGAGATACTACATTTAATCCCCTCGTCTAAATCATTAATGTACAGTGTAAACAGCTGGGGCCCCAGCACAGAACCTTGCGGTACTCCACTAGTCACTGCCTGCCATTCTGAAAAGTACCCATTTACTCCTACTCTTTGCTTCCTGTCTGACAACCAGTTCTCAATCCACGTCAGCACACTACCCCCAATCCCATGTGCTTTAACTTTGCACATTAATCTCTTGTGTGGGACCTTGTCGAAAGCCTTCTGAAAGTCCAAATATACCACATCAACTGGTTCTCCTTTGTCCACTTTACTGGAAACATCCTCAAAAAATTCCAGAAGATTTGTCAAGCAGGATTTCCCTTTCACAAATCCATGCTGACTTGGACCTATCATGTCACCATTTTCCAAATGCGCTGCTATGACATCCTTAATAATTGATTCCAGCATTTTACCCACTACCGATGTCAGGCTGACCGGTCTATAATTCCCTGTTTTCTCTCTCCCTCCTTTTTTAAAAAGTGGGGTTACATTGGCTACCCTCCACTCGATAGGAACTGATCCAGAGTCAATGGAATGTTGGAAAATGACTGTCAATGCATCCGCTATTTCCAAGGCCACCTCCTTAAGTACTCTGGGATGCAGTCCATCAGGCCCTGGGGATTTATCAGCCTTCAATCCCATCAATTTCCCCAACACAATTTCCCGACTAATAAAGATTTCCCTCAGTTCCTCCTCCTCACTAAACCCTCTGACCTCTTTTATATCCGGAAGGTTGTTTGTGTCCTCCTTAGTGAATACCGAACCAAAGTGCTTGTTCAATTGGTCTGCCATTTCTTTGTTCCCCGTTATGACTTCCCCTGATTCTGACTGCAGGGGACCTACGTTTGTCTTTACTAACCTTTTTCTCTTTACATACCTATAGAAACTTTTGCAATCCGCCTTAATGTTCCCTGCAAGCTTCTTCTCGTCCCCCATTTTCCCTGCCCTAATCAAACCCTTTGTCCTCCTCTGCTGAGTTCTAAATTTCTCCCAGTCCCCGGGTTCACTGCTATTTCTGGCCAATTTGTATGCCACTTCCTTGGCTTTAATACTATCCCTGATTTCCCTAGATAGCCACGGTTGAGCCACCTTCCCTTTTTTATTTTTACGCCAGACAGGAATGTACAATTGTTGTAGTTCATCCATGCGGTCTCTAAATGTCTGCCATTGCCCATTCACAGTCAACCCCTTAAGTATCATTCGCCAATCTATCCTAGCCAATTCACGCCTCATACCTTCAAAGTTAGCCTTCTTTAAGTTCTGGACCATGGTCTCTGAATTAACTGTTTCATTCTCCATCCTAATGCAGAATTCCACCATATTATGGTCACTCTTCCCCAAGGGGCCTTGCACAATGAGATTGCTAATTAATCCTCTCTCATTACACAACACCCAGTCTAAGATGGCCTCCCCCCTAGTTGGTTCCTCGACATATTGGTCTCGAAAACCATCCCTTATGCACTCCAGGAAATCCTCCTCCACCGTATTGCTTCCAGTTTGGCTAGCCCAATCTATGTGCATATTAAAGTCACCCATTATAACTGCTACACCTTTATTGCATGCACCCCTAATTTCCTGTTTGATGCCCTCCCCAACATCACTACTACTGTTTGGAGGTCTGTACACAACTCCCACTAACGTTTTTTGCCCTTTGGTGTTCTGCAGCTCTACCCATATGGATTCCACATCATCCAAGCTAATGTCCTTCCTAACTATTGCATTAATCTCCTCTTTAACCAGCAATGCTACCCCACCTCCTTTTCCTTTTATTTTATCCTTCCTGAATGTTGAATACCCCTGGATGTTGAGTTCCCAGCCCTGATCATCCTGGAGCCACGTCTCCGTAATCTCAATCACATCATATTTGTTAACATCTATTTGTACAGTTAATTCATCCACCTTATTGCGGATACTCCTTGCATTAAGACACAAAGCCTTCAGGCTTGTTTTTTTAACACCCTTTGTCCTTTTAGAATTTTGCTGTACAGTGGCCCTTTTTGTTCTTTGCCTTGGGTTTCTCTGCCCTCCACTTTTCCTCATCTCCTTTCTGTCTTTTGCTTTTGCCTCCTTTTTGTCTCCCTCTGTCTCCCTGCATTGGTTCCCATCCCCCTGCCATATTAGTTTAACTCCTCCCCAAAAGCACTCGCAAACACTCCCCCTAGTACTGAGGGAGTGCCACACTGTCGGAGGGGCAGTACTGAGGGAGAGCCGCACTGTCGGAGGAGCAGTACTGAGGGAGCGCCGCACTGTCGGAGGGGCAGTACTGAGGGAGCGCTGCACTGTCGGAGGGGCAGTACTGAGGGAGCGCTGCACTGTCAGAGGGCCGGTACTGAGGGAGTGCTGCACTGTCAGAGGGCCGGTACTGAGGAAGGGCTGTACTGTCGGAGGGGCAGTGCCGAGGGAGTGCTGCACTGTCGGAGGTGCAGTCTTTCGGATGAGATGTTAAACCAAGGCCCCGTCTGCTCTCTCAAGTGAATGTAAAAGATCCCGTGGCACTACTTCGAAGAGGAGCAGGGGAGTTATCCCCAGTGACCTGGCCAATATTTAACCCTCAATCAACGGAACAAATAAAACAGATTATCTGGTCATTATCACCTTGCTGTGTGTGGGAGCTTGCTGTGCGTAAATTGGCTGCTGCGTTTCCCACATTACAACAGTGACTGCACTCCAAAAGTACTTCATTGGCTGTGAAGTGCTTTGAGACGTGCGGTGGGGGTGAAAGGCACTATATAAATGCAAGTCTGTGTTTCACTGCGGGGAAGTTGCCTGAACCACCGCAGACCGAGGTTCCACGGGCCCACACATCGGCAGCTGTCCGGCACACTCCAGCTCCTGCCTTTGGGAGCAGGTGTCAGATTAACGTCAGAAAATACGACAGGAAATGACTGAAATACAAAGACACAGTGCTGGAGACACTCAGCGGGTCAGGCAGCATCTGCGGAGGGAGAGACAGGGTTAACGTTTCCGGTCACTGGCCCTTTGTCACAACTGGCAAAGACGGGACTTTTTAAATGATACTCGTACCATAATAAATTCCCACCTACACATTTACAATGGTATCTGGCTATGTAAACGTGTCATTATGTGCTCCTGCCAGTAGAGATGCTGCAGTGTGAGCTGGGGAAGATATATAGGCCGGGCTGGACTGCGCCTGTATACGGCAGAATATAATGTCAGGCAGGATGAAACCACGAGCTATAAATAAGCAGCACAAGTCAGGCTGGAGGTTTCGATTTGAGTTTACAGAATTTTCCCCATGAGTTACCTATGCTCGCTGGCCTATATTGGCTCCTGGTCCAGCAACGCTTCGATTTCAAAATTCTCCTCATTTTCAAATCCCTCCATAGCCTCGCCCCTCCCGATCTCTGTAATCTCCTCCGAATGTTTTCAGGGCACCCTCAAAGCCTCCCTGATAAAGTGCAACATCCCCACCGACACCTGGGAGTCCCTGGCCATAGACCGCCCTAAATGGAGGAAGTGCATCCGGGAGGGCGCTGAGCACCTCGAGTCTCGTCGCCGAGAGCGTGCAGAAACCAAACGCAGGCAGCGGAAGGAGCGTGCGGCAAACCAGTCCCACCCTCCCCTTCCCTCAACCACTGTCTGTCTCAACCGTGACAGGGTCTGTGGCTCTCGTGTTGGACTGTTCAGCCACCAAAGAACTCACTTCAGGAGTGGAAGCAAGTCTTCCTCGATTTCGAGGGACTGCCTATGATGATGATGTTGAATCCCCCCCTTCCTCCAATTCTGCCCTCCTGAGCATCCCCGATTATAATCGCTCCCCCATTGGTGGCCGTGCCTTCAGCTGCCTGGGCCCCAAGCTCTGGATCTCCCTCCCTAAACCTCTCCGCCTCTCTCTCCTCCTTGAAAACGCTCAGTAAAACCCACCGCTTTGACCAAGCGTTTGGCCTCCTGCCTCAATATCTCTGTATGTGGCTCAGAGTTGGATTTTGTGTGTTAATTGCTCCTGTGAAGCACCTTGGGACGTTTTACTACGTTAAAGGTGCTATATAAATGCAAGTTGTTGTTCTCCGACATCGTGTAAGAGTGTCCACACCTGCAATGCGCAAGGCCTGTGAACAATCATTGACACCCAACTGTTCCCACCAGCGCTCGCCGATAAAGATTGCTCATTAATCATGTCGTGGCCTGATAATACAGTCGGGGGAATTGCCGCATGAAACTGGCCACATTAACAGGATAAGGGAGGATATTGAAGGGCAGCAGACCCTACTGACCGCATCCTGATCGGGACAGGAGGTAGAGACTGCTAGCGAGGCAGAATTTATAAATGACCTCACTAGATTGTGCTGGGATACGCAGAGAAGCACAAAAGGGCAGGATCTGATATCAGCTCCGGCTGCACAATCGGAATTAGCATTTAAAGGAATGCGCAGAGATCCCTCATTCTGGTGCCCCAGATAAGGGAACACAATTCTGCACTTGCAGCAGTCGGTG